>NC_133324.1:4911394-5045087 GCF_042186555.1 Aquarana catesbeiana | reverse complement strand
GTGACGGACGCACATGAGAGACTTTGTACCGTCATACGTGTTCATATGTACATACAGATCAATTTATCAGACTGATTGGACAGATTGTGGGTGGGTGGAGTCAGCACCTTGCAGCTATTTATACTCCGATTAATTTTCCTGGGGAACCCCATCCTGCCGGTGCCCTCCCTGCACCCCACCATGAAGGACTGCAGGACCGGAGACTCTGCCTTCTCTTCAATTCTATATCCCAGGACAAGTCACATGGAGGTTCCTGACTGGCCAGTGGGTGGGATGGTGGCCTCTTAGGGAGGGGTGGTTTATTAAAAGGCGTGCCCTCCGAGAGGATGTGATCGCATAGAAGGGTGGCCTTCAAGAAGACACGGCCATCAAGAGGATGTGATCTCAGAGAAGGGTGGCCTCTGGGAAGATTTTGCCTTCAAGAAGACATGGCCATCAAGAGGATGTGGTCTCATAAAAGGTGGCCTCTGGGAAGATGTGTCTTTTTTGGCCTTCAAGAAGACATGGTCACCAAGAGGGTGTGGTCTCTTAGCATTGTCCCAGGAGGGTGTGGTATCTTAGAGCGGTGGTCTATTCGTTCTGGCCCTCAAGAAGACATGGCCATCAAGAGGGTGTGGTTTCTTAGAAGACATGGCTTCTGGGAGGGCGTGGTCTCTTAGAAGACATGGCCTCTGGGAGGGCGTGGTCTCTTAGAAGACATGGCCTCTGGGAGGGCGTGGTCTTTTAGAAGACAAGGCCTCTGGGAGGGCGTGGTCTTTTAGAAGACATGGCCTCTGGGAGGGCGTGGTCTCTTAGAAGACATGGCCTCTGGGAGGGCGTGGTCTCTTAGAAGACATGGCTTCTGGGAGGGCGTGGTCTCTTAGAAGACATGGCCTCTGGGAGGGCGTGGTCTCTTAGAAGACATGGCCTCTGGGAGGGCGTGGTCTCTTAGAAGACATGGCCTCTGGGAGGGCGTGGTCTCTTAGAAGACATGGCCTCTGGGAGGGCGTGGTCTCTTAGAAGACATGGCCTCTGGGAGGGCGTGGTCTCTTAGAAGACATGGCCTCTGGGAGGGCGTGGTCTCTTAGAAGACATGGCCTCTGGGAGGTTGTGGTCTCTTAGAAGACATGGCCTCTGGGAGATTGTGCTCTCTTAGAAGACATGGCCTCTGGGAGGGCGTGGTCTCTTAGAAGACATCATGGCCTCTGGGAGAGCGTGGTCTCTTAGAAGACATGGCCTTTGGGAGGGCGTGGTCTCTTAGAAGACATGGCCTTTGGGAGGGCGTGGTCTCTTAGAAGACATGGCCTCTGGGAGGGCGTGGTCTCTTAGAAGACTTGGCCTCTGGGAGGGCGTGGTCTCTTAGAAGACTTGGCCTCTGGGAGGGCGTGGTCCTCTTAGAAGACTTGGCCTCTGGGAGGGCGTGGTCTCTTAGAAGACTTGGCCTCTGGGAGGGCGTGGTCTCTTAGAAGACATGGCCTCTGGGAGGGCGTGGTCTCTTAGAAGACATGGCCTCTGGGAGGGCGTGGTCTCTTAGAAGACATGGCCTCTGGGAGGGCGTGGTCTCTTAGAAGACATGGCCTCTGGGAGGGCGTGGTCTCTTAGAAGACATGGCCTCTGGGAGGGCGTGGTCTCTTAGAAGACGTGGTCTCTTAGAAGACATGGCCTCTGGGAGGGCGTGGTAGAACAATGAGATGGTGTCATGCAATGATTTCTGGTTTTCCTCCTCTGGTCACAATAAAAAGGTTTTGTTTTTATTACCTGGAATGCTTTTTTTTCTGCTCACTGGGCGGTGCCCGTTTTGGAGTGACTGTACCGGGTAGAAGCTCTGCGTGGCAGCGTGTGGTTCTGTACTTGCTTCCCCCGGGACTCTGACTTTGGAGATGTCGCTGTTGTGGAGGAAAAATGCACCAAGTCTATTGGCCCCGGAGGAAGCCATGGGCCCCTATTACCGACCTCTCCTTCCCATAGTGGTGGTATCCACTCTGTCCCGTGATTGTACCCGGTATATGAATCAGAAGCTGCAGGATCAGCACAAGGGACAGGAAGCTGACCTCCCTGTCGGAGGGAGGACAAGGAGGGATAGTCCTCTCTTCTACCTGGAGATAGTGAGGAGAGCCAGGAAAGGGGCCCCAACATTGGAAGATAAAATGGGCCCCTAAGCCCCCAACACCTGCGCCTCCCCTCTGCCTTTGGTATCCACCAGTCACTCATCACTGTATTCTTCCCCCACAGACATGGCCCCGGTGGACTGCTACCCCCTCTACTCGCCGAGACATGGTCCTGGTGGACCATTCCACCCCCCCTTATTCCCCGAGACATGGTCCTAGTGGACCATTCCACTTCCCCCTGCGGGCATGACCCAGGCGGACCAATCCACCCCCCCTTCCCCCTGCGGGCATGACCCAGGCGGACCAATCCACCCCCCCCCTTCCTCCTGCGGGCATGGCCCAGGCGGACCATTCCACCCCCCCCCTTCCCCCTGCGGGCATGGCCCAGGCGGACCATTCCACCCCCGCGGGCATGGCCCAGGCAGACCATTCCACCCCCCCTTCCGGGCATGGCCCAGGCGGACCATTCCACCCCCCCTTCCCCCCCGCGAGCATGGCCCAGGCGGACCATTCCACCCCCCCACCCCTGCGGGCATGGCCCAGGCGGACCATTCCACCCCCGCGGGCATGGCCCAGGCGGACCATTCCACCCCCCCTTCCCCCTGCGGGCATGGCCCAGGCGGACCATTCCACCCCCCCCTTCCCCCCCGCGAGCATGGCCCAGGCGGACCATTCCACCCCCCCCTTCCCCCCCGCGAGCATGGCCCAGGCGGACCATTCCACCCCCCACCCCTGCGGGCATGGCCCAGGCGGACCATTCCACCCCCCTTCCCCCTGCGGGCATGGCCCAGGCGCACCATTCCACCCCCCCTTCCCCCTGCGGGCATGGCCCAGGCGCACCATTCCACCCCCCCCTTCCCCCTGAGGGCATGGCCCAGGCGGGACCATTCCACCCACCCTTCCCCCCGCGGGCATGGCCCAGGCGGACCATTCCACCCACCCTTCCCCCCGCGGGCATGGCCCAGGCGGACCATTCCACCCACCCTTCCCCCCCCGCGGGGCATGGCCCAGGCGGACCATTCCACCCACCCTTCCCCCCGCGGGCATGGCCCAGGCGGACCATTCCACCACCCTTCCCCCTGCGGGCATGGCCCAGGCGGACCATTCCACCCACCCTTCCCCCCGTGGGCATGGCCCAGGCGGACCATTCCACCCCCCACCCCTGCGGGCATGGCCCAGGCGGACCATTCCACCCCCCCCACCCCTGCGGGCATGGCCCAGGCGGACCATTCCACCCCCCACCCCTGCGGGCATGGCCCAGGCGGACCATTCCACCCCCCCTTCCCCCTGCAGGCATGGCCAGGCGGACCATTCCACCCCCCCCCCCCCTTCCCCCTGCAGGCATGGCCCAGGCGGACCATTCCACCTTCCCCCTGCAGGCATGGCCCAGGCGGACCATTCCACCCCCCCCCCTTCCCCCTGCAGGCATGGCCCAAGTGGACCATTCCACCCCTTCTCTCTGCAGGCATGGCCCAGACAGACCATTCCACCCCCCCTTCCCCTGCGGGCATGGCCCAAACGGACCATTCCATTTCCCCCTGCGGGCATGGCCCAGGCGGACCATTCCACTTCCCCCTGCGGACATGGCCCAGGCGGACCATTCCACTTCCCCCTGCGGGCATGGCCCAGGCGGACCATTCCACTCCCCCTTCCCCCTGCGGGCATGGCCCAGGCGGACCATTCCACCCACCCTTCCCCCTGCGGGCATGGCCCAGGCGGACCATTCCACCCACCCTTCCCCCTGCGGGCATGGCCCAGGCGGACCATTCCACCCCCCACCCCTGCGGGCATGGCCCAGGCGGACCATTCCACCCCCACCACCCCTGCGGGCATGGCCCAGGCGGACCATTCCACCCCCCCACCCCTGCGGGCATGGCCCAGGCGGACCATTCCACCCCCCCACCCCTGCGGGCATGGCCCAGACGGACCCTTCCACTTCCCCCTGCGGGCATGGCCCAGACGGACCATTCCACTTCCCCCTGCGGGCATGGCCCAGGCGGACCATTCCACCCCCCCACCCCTGCAGGCATGGCCCAGACAGACCATTCCACCCCCCCTTCCCCTGCGGGCATGGCCCAAACGGACCATTCCATTTCCCCCTGCGGGCATGGCCCAGGCGGACCATTCCACTTCCCCCTGCGGACATGGCCCAGGCGGACCATTCCACTTCCCCCTGCGGGCATGGCCCAGGCGGACCATTCCACTCCCCCTTCCCCCTGCGGGCATGGCCCAGGTGGACCATTCCACTCCCCCTTCCCCCTGCGGGCATGGCCCAGGCGGACCATTCCACCCACCCTTCCCCCTGCGGGCATGGCCCAGGCGGACCATTCCACCCCCCACCCCTGCGGGCATGGCCCAGGCGGACCATTCCACCCCCCCACCCCTGCGGGCATGGCCCAGGCGGACCATTCCACCCCCCCACCCCTGCGGGCATGGCCCAGGCGGACCATTCCACCCCCCCCACCCCTGCGGGCATGGCCCAGACGGACCCTTCCACTTCCCCCTGCGGGCATGGCCCAGACGGACCATTCCACTTCCCCCTGCGGGCATGGCCCAGGCGGACCATTCCACCCCCCCACCCCTGCGGGCATGGCCCAGGCGGACCATTCCACCCCCCCACCCCTGCGGGCATGGCCCAGGCGGACCATTCCACCCCCCCCCACCCCTGCGGGCATGGCCCAGACGGACCCTTCCACTTCCCTCTGCGGGCATGGCCCAGACGGACCATTCCACTTCCCCCTGCGGGCATGGCCCAGGCGGACCATTCCACCCCCCCACCCCTGCGGGCATGGCCCAGGCGGACCATTCCACCCCCCCCACCCCTGCGGGCATGGCCCAGGCGGACCATTCCACCCCCCCCACCCCTGCGGGCATGGCCCAGACGGACCATTCCATTTCCCCCTGCGGGCATGGCTCAGACGGACCATTCCACTTCCCCCTGCGGGCATGGCCCAGGTGGACCATTTCCCCCCCCTTCCCCTGCGGGCATGGCCCTGGCAAATCGTTACCCCCCTCACCCCCCCCCCCCAGACCACCTCCGCACACCTGGCCCCAGCGCCCCCCCTTTCCTTCGTAGTCATGGCCCCGACGGCCCACTCCCCACTTTTGTACTGTTAGTTATCTTTAGGTAGTGGAGGGTGATGGGCGGAAGCTTTGCCGGTCGGTGACTCCCCCCCGATCCTTTTCATATCTCCTGGCAATGACTGGTCCTGCTCAGCTCATTGTTAAAGTGTACCTGTCTTCAGAGGTGAGACAGTTCTTGGATGTGGCCACAAATGTCTGACACAGATCGGCCCCCTGCTGCAGCCTCTTACCTTGTGACTCGCTACAAAGTTACAATGTACGGTCTGATCACTGGGGGAGGGGAGACTGAGGAAATGCTTACCCCTGCCTGCAGCAGACTGATGGCCTCATCACAGCCTAGGCACCGTCACTGACTGGAGCTCAAGGACACCTTTCTGATGATATAGAGTGGAGATTTCCAGATGATTGTGTTGTATATTGGGACCTTTCCGGGATTTATTCCTGACCGGTCTACTTTATATAATAATCCAAGCAGTGTTATGAGGAACAATACTCTACCCTGATAGTCCCAGGACTCCGCCCTGTTGTGTACCGTCCTTAGAGGACGGCACCAGACTCTCACCCTTCTCTGTAAGTAAGGGTTGGTGTGATATTGTCCTCTCTCCACTAGATGGCAACATCTCCTTGCTGTATATATTATGTATACTGTGCAGTGTCTCTGGGCTTTGTACACTAGATGGCGATCTCAGGGGATGTACAGCACTGAAATATTTGCTGGGATTAATATCCATGGCTGTAAATCGGAAGTAAAAGGGACCCTCCACTCTAAATGTACAATAGTGTGAGAAGTATAGAAGAAAATGACCAAGTGGTCCATCCGTAATCATCTACAGAGGAATCAGAACCTCCTTACTCCTGCCGGTGATATAAAGATCTATATAGAGGAATCGGGACCTCCTTCCTCCTGCTGGTGACTCCTCTAGTGATTATAAAGATCTATATAGAGGAATCAGGACCTCCTTCCTCCTGCTGGTGACTCCTCTAGTGATATAAAGATCTATATAGAGGAATCAGGACCTCCTTCCTCCTGCTGGTGACCCCTCTAGTGATATAAAGATCTATATAGAGGAATCAGGACCTCCTTCCTCCTGTTGGTGATCCCTCTAGTGATATGAAGATCTATATAGAGGAATCAGGACCTCCTTCCTCCTGCTGGTGACCCCTCTAGTGATATAAAGATCTATATAGAGGAATCAGGACCTCCTTCCTCCTGCCGGTGACCCCTCTAGTGATATAAATATCTATATAGAGGGATCAGGACCTCCTTCCTCCTGCTGGTGACCCCTCTAGTGATATAAAGATCTATATAGAGGAATCAGGTCCTCCTTCCTCCTGCTGGTGACCCCTCTAGTGATATAAAGATCTATATAGAGGAATCAGGACCTCCTTCCTCCTGTTGGTGATCCCTCTAGTGATATGAAGATCTATATAGAGGAATCAGAACCTCCTTACTCCTGCCGGTGATATAAAGATCTATATAGAGGAATCGGGACCTCCTTCCTCCTGCTGGTGACTCCTCTAGTGATTATAAAGATCTATATAGAGGAATCAGGACCTCCTTCCTCCTGCTGGTGACTCCTCTAGTGATATAAAGATCTATATAGAGGAATCAGGACCTCCTTCCTCCTGCTGGTGACCCCTCTAGTGATATAAAGATCTATATAGAGGAATCAGGACCTCCTTCCTCCTGTTGGTGATCCCTCTAGTGATATGAAGATCTATATAGAGGAATCAGGACCTCCTTCCTCCTGCTGGTGACCCCTCTAGTGATATAAAGATCTATATAGAGGAATCAGGACCTCCTTCCTCCTGCCGGTGACCCCTCTAGTGATATAAATATCTATATAGAGGGATCAGGACCTCCTTCCTCCTGCTGGTGACCCCTCTAGTGATATAAAGATCTATATAGAGGAATCAGGTCCTCCTTCCTCCTGCTGGTGATCCCTCTAGTGATATAAAGATCTATTAGAAATGGTAGAAGGGTTTGGCGCTGTTCCTATTTAGTTTCCTACCTCCATATAGGTTACTAGATTAAAATAAATTCTTAGGTGCACCGTGCATATATCAAATATTAAATACAATATGGATTCCCAAGTATACCGTGCATGAGACAATTAAATATTCTGCTGCAATATTGTGCAATCATAGGTGATACATAGACATAACTTAAATGCTTACATATGTAATATTGCTAAGGGGGGAAGAAAGGGGGGGGGGGGGGAGGGAGAAGGGAGTGAGATAGGGAAGTGGGGAGGGGGTGTAGGAAGTCTGTTCCTAAGGAAAATTACAATAACAAGATAAAGTGCAAATGTGCTGGTGCAATCCAAAAGGCAACAGTGACAAGATAAGGTGCAAACGTGCTTCAAAATTCTTTAGTAAGTCTCTTGTGCCATATTCTTGTGCTGTGGTGATAATCCTTCACTTATAATATCTCTTTGCTCTGAAAGTGCAGCCACTCACCAGATCACTTCACCCCTGCGGGGGTAGTAGGCAGTTACAGTTTTATCGCCACTGTACAGCGATCGCTGGCGGGCTCAGGATCGTGGTATATCATATATAAAGAGAGAGGGAGTGCCCATAGCGTAAAATTGCTTTAAAAAAGTTTTATTACACAAAATGAAAGGGTACTCACACTTTTACAGTAAAAATCAAGCGAAATGGTAAAAACGTCAGAACCGTCATAAATATCCTTCAGCGCTGGTACAGGAGGTGATGTTATAGAGGGATCAGGACCTCCTTCCTCCTGCTGGTGACCCCTCTAGTGATTATAAAGATCTATATAGAGGAATCAGGACCTCCTTCCTCCTGCTGGTGACTCCTCTAGTGATTATAAAGATCTATATAGAGGAATCAGGACCTCCTTCCTCCTGCTGGTGACTCCTCTAGTAATATAAAGATCTATATAGAGGAATCAGGACCTCCTTCCTCCTGCTGGTGATCCCTCTAGTGATATAAATATCTATATAGAGGGATCAGGACCTCCTTCCTCCTGCTGGTGACCCCTCTAGTGATTATAAAGATCTATATAGAGGAATCAGGACCTCCTTCCTCCTGCTGGTGATCCCTCTAGTGATATAAATATCTATATAGAGGGATCAGGACCTCCTTCCTCCTGCTGGTGACCCCTCTAGTGATATAAAGATCTATATAGAAGAATTGGGACCTCCTTCCTCCTGCTGGTGACCTCTCTAGTGATATAAATATCTATATAGAGGGATCAGGACCACCTTCCTCCTGTAGGTGACCCCTCTAGTGATATAAATATCTATATAGAGGGATCAGGACCTCCTTCCTCCTGCCGGTGACCCCTCTAGTGATTATAAAGATCTATATAGAGGAATAAGGACCTCCTTCCTCCTGCTGGTGATCCCTCTAGTGATTATAAAGATTTATTTGGGAGGAATCAGGACCTCCTTCCTCCTGCTGGTGATCCCTCTAGTGATATAAAGATCTATATAGAAGAATCGGGACCTCCTTCCCCCTACTGGTGATCCCTCTAGTGATATAAAGATCTATATAGAGGAATCGGGACCTCCTTCCTCCTGCCGGTGACCCCTCTAGTGATTATAAAGATCTATATAGAGGAATCGGGACCTCCTTCCTCCTGTAGGTGATCCCTCTAGTGATTATAAAGATCTATATAGAGGAATCGGGACCTCCTTTCTCCTGCCGGTGACCCCTCTAGTTATTATAAAGATCTGTATAGAGGAATCAGGACCTCCTTCCTCCTGCTGGTGATCCCTCTAGTCATATAAAGATCTATATAGAAGAATTGGGACCTCCTTCCTCCTGCTGGTGACCCCTCTAGTGATATAAATATCTATATAGAGGGATCAGGACCACCTTCCTCCTGCCGGTGACCCCTCTAGTGATATAAATATCTATATAGAGGGATCAGGACCTCCTTCCTCCTGCCGGTGACCCCTCTAGTGATTATAAAGATCTATATAGAGGAATAAGGACCTCCTTCCTCCTGCTGGTGATCCCTCTAGTGATTATAAAGATTTATTTGGGAGGAATCAGGACCTCCTTCCTCCTGCTGGTGATCCCTCTAGTGATATAAAGATCTATATAGAAGAATCGGGACCTCCTTCCTCCTGCCGGTGACCCCTCTAGTGATTATAAAGATCTGTATAGAAGAATCAGGACCTCCTTCCTCCTGCTGGTGATCCCTCTAGTCATATAAAGATCTATATAGAAGAATTGGGACCTCCTTCCTCCTGCTGGTGACCCCTCTAGTGATATAAATATCTATATAGAGGGATCAGGACCACCTTCCTCCTGCCGGTGACCCCTCTAGTGATATAAATATCTATATAGAGGGATCAGGACCTCCTTCCTCCTGCCGGTGACCCCTCTAGTGATTATAAAGATCTATATAGAGGAATAAGGACCTCCTTCCTCCTGCTGGTGATCCCTCTAGTGATTATAAAGATTTATTTGGGAGGAATCAGGACCTCCTTCCTCCTGCCGGTGACCCCTCTAGTGATTATAAAGATCTATATAGAGGAATCGGGACCTCCTTCCTCCTGTAGGTGATCCCTCTAGTGATTATAAAGATCTATATAGAGGAATCGGGACCTCCTTTCTCCTGCCGGTGACCCCTCTAGTGATTATAAAGATCTGTATAGAGGAATCAGGACCTCCTTCCTCCTGCTGGTGATCCCTCTAGTCATATAAAGATCTATATAGAAGAATTGGGACCTCCTTCCTCCTGCTGGTGACCCCTCTAGTGATATAAATATCTATATAGAGGGATCAGGACCTCCTTCCTCCTGCTGGTGACCCCTCTAGTGATATAAAGATCTATATAGAAGAATTGGGACCTCCTTCCTCCTGCTGGTGACCCCTCTAGTGATATAAATATGTATATAGAGGGATCAGGACCACCTTCCTCCTGCCAGTGACCCCTCTAGTGATATAAATATCTATATAGAGGGATCAGGACCACCTTCCTCCTGCCGGTGACCCCTCTAGTGATTATAAAGATCTATATAGAGGAATCAGGACCTCCTTCCTCCTGCTGGTGACCCCTCTAGTGATTATAAAGATCTATATAGAGGAATCGGGACCTCCTTCCTCCTGTAGGTGATCCCTCTAGTGATTATAAAGTTCTATATAGAGGAATCGGGACCTCCTTTCTCCTGCCGGTGACCCCTCTAGTGATTATAAAGATCTATATAGAGGAATCAGGACCTCCTTCCTCCTGCCGGTGACCCCTCTAGTGATATAAAGATCTATATAGAAGAATTGGGACCTCCTTCCTCCTGCAGTTGCCCCCTCTAGTGATATAATTCTGGCCAATCTAGTGGAGTCTAACTGGACATGGGTTATGATTTGTGCCCATCTATTTAATCTAGGATTTCAGTTATGGATGGAGTCCTCTGGTAAATGAGAAATGCTGGCTGGGTGGAAATCGTTGCTGAGCTGTGTTGCCCTTCCCTCCTCTGGACTCTGCAGAGTATTCTGTGAGCTCATAGTTGGAGTGGAGCTGTGAAGGGTTATCTCCGTCCTCGCTCTCTTTTATGCTTCTCTCATCACCTTGCTGAGGAGATGAGATACAAAGACCAGAACCCAGCAGTGTCCCAGCCCACCCACCCTCTACGGGGGCCACACTTTCCTCCAACTTTCTCTACAGCTGTCTTCATCCCAATGTGACACCCAGATCTGTCTTTTCATCCCCATAATAATTTCTATGCTATCCTGGCTGTCTCTCTCCTCCTCTGACCTCCATGCTGGCTGTCTCTCTCCTCCTCTGACCTCCATCCTGGCCGTCTCTCTTCTCTGACCTCCATCCTGGCCGTCTCTCTTCTCTGACCTCCATCCTGGCCGTCTCTCTTCTCTGACCTCCATCCTGGCCGTCTCTCTTCTCTGACCTCCATCCTGGCCGTCTCTCTTCTCTGACCTCCATCCTGGCCGTCTCTCTTCTCTGACCTCCATCCTGGCCGTCTCTCTTCTCCGCTGACCTCCATCCTGGCCGTCTCTCTTCTCCTCTGACCTCCATCCTGGCCATCTCTCTTCTCTGACCTTCATCCTGACTCTCTGTTCTCCTCTGACCTTCATCCAAGCCATCTTTCTTCCTCTGACCTTCATCCTGGCCATGTCTTCTCCTCTGACCTTCATCCTGGCCAAGTCTTCTCCTCTGACCTTCATCCTGGCCAAGTCTTCTCCTCTGACCTTCATCCTGGCCAAGTCTTCTCCTCTGACCTTCATCCTGGCCAAGTCTTCTCCTCTGACCTTCATCCTGGCCAAGTCTTCTCCTCTGACCTTCATCCTGGCCAAGTCTTCTCCTCTGACCTTCATCCTGGTCAAGTCTTCTCCTCTGACCTTCATCCTGGTCAAGTCTTCTCCTCTGACCTTCATCCTGGCCATGTCTTCTCCTCTGACCTTCAGCCTTGGCCATCTCTTTTCTCCTCTGACCTTCATCCTGGCCGTCTCTCTTCTCTTCCGACCTTCATCCTGGCCGTCTCTCTTCTCCTCCGACCTTCATCCTGGCCGTCTCTCTTCTCCTCTGACCTTCATCCTGGCCGTCTCTCTTCTCCTCTGACCTTCATCCTGGCCGTCTCTCTTCTCCTCTGACCTTCATCCTGGCCGTCTCTCTTCTCCTCTGACCTTCATCCTGGCCGTCTCTCTTCTCCTCTGACCTTCATCCTGGCCGTCTCTTTCCCCTCTTAACTCTATCCTGGTGGTCTCTCTCTGACTGCCCCCCCCGTTATTAGTCTGCTGTGAGGAATCTGAATTGTTATATGAAGGAGGAAGATGAATCTGGATAATGGGGGTTTCTCTGGCTGCTCTCCCCCTGGTTATGTGACCCGGGCTCCCTCCTGCCGTACAGTGCGGTCTGGTATCGTAACCCAGGTGTCCATTTACTGTCTTTTTTTTTAAGGAGACTTATCAGAAGAGACTATGAGGCCTCCCATTGCTGACCCCCCCCCCCCCCTTCATACTCATCCTTTGGCTTCACTCATCTGCCCCAATTATACAGAATATATGCAGTGGCTCTGTACACATGTGGGTGATGACAGTTGGTGGAAATGGAGCCAGCAGGCTGGTGTACCACATTCCCCGACGGCAGTTCCCTGTACCTGTGGGGTGGCATGAGAGCTTTGTAATCACATACAATGTTCAGGACTGAAGAATAATTTGTGGTTTATTTCCTTTTTGTCGGGGAATGTGAAACATTGGATATCGATGATTCAGGTCACAGCCAACTCCTCACCAGACTTCCTATTCTACCAAGGAGGGAGATCAGATTACATGCACAGCTGATCAGACCCCACTCCCAGCAGTCTTATATTGTTTGTAGTGAGGCACTGGAACCAGGAGGTGGCAGAATCATATGGCGGATGTGCCGAATGGACATCAGACATGGAGGTTACCTCTGAGAGCGATTTTTAGAGAAGATCGGTCTGCTGTAGAGATTCACCACCGGACACGGTCTCTTCTATGTCCCCACCACTCCATTATGAGGGGTTCCCACCATCCCTGTGCTGAGTTCCCGGGTCTGTACACCCGCTGTGCCCATTATGAGGGGTTCCCACCATCCCTGTGCTGAGTTCCTGGGTCTGTACACCCGCTGTGCCCATTATGAGGGGTTCCCACCATCCCTGTGCTGAGTTCCCGGGTCTGTACACCCGCTGTGCCCATTATGAGGGGTTCCCACCATCCCTGTGCTGAGTTCCCGGGTCTGTACACCCGCTGTGCCCATTATGAGGGGTTCCCACCATCCCTGTGCTGAGTTCCTGGGTCTGTACACCCGCTGTGCCCATTATGAGGGGTTCTCACCATCCCTGTGCTGAGTTCCTGGGTCTGTACACCCGCTGTGCCCATTATGAGGGGTTCCCACCATCCCTGTACTGAGTTCTCGGGTCTGTACACCCGCTGTGCCCATTATGAGGGGTTCCCACCATCCCTGTGCTGAGTTCCCGGGTCTGTACACCCGCTGTGCCCATTATGAGGGGTTCCCACCATCCATGTGCTGTGTTCCCGGGTCTGTACACCCGCTGTGCCCATTATGAGGGGTTCCCACCATCCCTGTGCTGAGTTCCTGGGTCTGTACACCCGCTGTGCCCATTATGAGGGGTTCTCACCATCCCTGTGCTGAGTTCCTGGGTCTGTACACCCGCTGTGCCCATTATGAGGGGTTCCCACCATCCCTGTGCTGAGTTCCCGGGTCTGTACACCCGCTGTGCCCATTATGAGAGGTTCCCACCATCCCTGTGCTGAGTTCCCGGGTCTGTACACCCGCTGTGCCCATTATGAGGGGTTCTCACCATCCCTGTGCTGAGTTCCTGGGTCTGTACACCCGCTGTGCCCATTATGAGGGGTTCTCACCATCCCTGTGCTGAGTTCCCGGGTCTGTACACCCGCTGTGCCCATTATGAGGGGTTAATTTTGTTTATTGAAAAAATCTTACAAACAACAACTTATATACAATAAAACCATAATAAATAAATAAAACATATTTACAAAATAATTGAATATGATTCTACAAAACAAGAACATAATAAATGGTACAAACCAAATTGCGCACAACACAATCCCTACAGGACAGCCAGACTAAGGAACATCACCGTCACCATGCATGGAGCCTTTTATCAAAAATAGATTTCATCTTGAAAATCTAGGGGAGTGAATCAAGAATAGAAAGAAAAGCCGCACACCCCGAGATCAACAGGCAGCAGCTACAGAGTCCTGATATTCCTCCACGCCCTTATCCAGACCTCCTTCTGCCACCTGCCTTTCTCAAGACCCCGAATCTTCCCAACCTCACCCAGAATGTCCTGCACCACCACTTCGACAGGGAGGATTTTACTCCGTAAGGATACCTGACACCGTGCACTCCACGTGAAATAACGGACTACCAGACTAACTAAAAAAAGTGTTTCCAAATCATAATCCCGACGAGTCTGGAATGCCCCATACACCCACTCTGCATAACTCATATGGGGGAGGAAGGGTATACTCAGAGCCCTCTCCACCCTCTTGTACACCTCTATATTAAAAGGGCATTGAAGTAGAAAGTGATCCATGGACTCCACCACTCCTCCACACTCCACTCTCGGGCAGCTCCGATCACTCATGGAAAGAAACTTCAAGTTGCCCTTCACATATAGTTTTCCATGAAAGGCAAGCCAAGCCTGATCCCTAAACTTCATTGGGATTCTCTCCAAATTAATCAATCGCAAACCCACCCCCAAAACCAGGCTTGGGCAATCACTCAAGGCCAGTGGCTCGCAAAAAGCAGAACTCATGATCCGCTTCTCAAGAAGTTTCCTTGCCCTAATACCCTAATAAATAAATAAAACATATTTACAAAATAATTGAATATGATTATACAAAACAAGAACATAATAAATGGTACAAACCAAATTGCGCACAACACAATCCCTACGGGAGAACCAGACTAAGGAACATCACCGTCACCATGCATGTAGCCTTTTATCAAAAATATATTTGATCTTGAAAATCTAGGGGAGTGAAACAAGAATACAAAGAAAAGCCGCACACCCCGAGATGAATTGATCAATGGAGACCTCCATTATGAGGGGTTCCCACTATCCCTGTGCTGAGTTCCCGGGTCTGTACACCTGCTGTGCCCATAATGAGGGGTTCCCACGATTCCTGGAACATCGTAAGCTCGGTGGGAAGACTCTCACTGTACAAGCCTTTGAGACATCTGGATCAGGTTCACACTATCCAGTGGTAAGACGCTGTGTCGGATGAGGTAGGTAGTGGTGTGATGAGTGTTTGGGTCCTTTTGTCTGTTTCACCGACCAATGTTTCGTTATTTGGATGACCAATTGGCTCCACCTAGATCACAACCAGGAACCAGGATTGTCAGGAGAGGCCAGTCATGGCAGTCCTCAGGTTTCCTTTAAAAAGAAATCCTGGATAGGTTAGCTGGGATAAGCTTCAATTGTCTTTCTCCCAGGCTCCATCTCCATCCTAAGTTTCCAGGTTCAATCAATGTCCTCTTTTTCACAGACTTCATGTCTATCCCATCCTACTTTTCCAGGTTCAATGTCCTCCTTCTCCCAGACTTCATCTCCATCCTAACTTTTCAAGGTTCAATTTCCTCCTCCTTCCAGACTCCATCTCCACCCTACTTTTCCAGGTTCAATGACCTTCCCCAGATTCCATTTGCGTCCTACTTTTCCAGGTTCAATCAATGTCCTCCTCCTCCCAGACTCCATCTCTATCCTACTTTTCCAGGTTCATTGTCCTCCTTCTCCCAGACTTCATCTCCATCCTACTTTTCCAGGTTCAATCAATGTCCTCCTCCTCCCAGATGTGCTCATTAGGAGGGGTTCCCACCATCCCTGTGCTGAGTTCCTGGGTCTGTACACCTGCTGTGCCCATTATGAGGGGTTCCCACCATCCCTGTGCTGAGTTCCCGGGTCTGTACACCTGCTGTGCCCCCTATGAGGGGTTCCCTTCATCCCTGTGCTGAGTTCCCGAGTCTGTACACCCACCGTGCCCATTGTTAGTGATTTCTACTATCCCTGGTACATCCTAAGCTCAATGGGAAGACTCTCACTGTCCGAATCTCTGAGACATCTGGGTCAGGTTCACACTATCCTATGGTAAGACGTTGTGTCGAGTGAGGTAGGTAGCGGTGTAATGAGTGTTTGGGTGCTTTTGTTTGTTCCACTGACCAATGTTTAGTTATTTGGATGACCAATAGGCTTCACCTAAATCACACCCAGGAACCAGGATTGTCAGGAGAGGCCAGTCATGGCAGTCCTCAGGTTTCTTTCAGGTTTCCTTTAAAAGGGGATTCTGGATAGGTGAGCTGTGATAAGCCTCCATTGTTTTTCTTTCAAGCTCCATCTCCATCCTACTTTTCCAGGTTTAATCAATGTCCCTCTTCTCCCAGACTCCATTCCCATCCTACTTTTCCAGGTTCAGTCAATGTCCTCCTTCTCCCAGACTCCATCTCCATCCTACTTTTCCAGGTTCAAGGTCCTCCTTCTCCCAGACTTCATCTCCATCCTAACTTTTCCAGGTTCAATTTCCTTCTCCTTCCAGACTCCACCTCCATCCTACTTTTCCAGATTCAATGACCTCCTACTCCTAGACTCCATTTATGTCCTACTTTTCCAGGTTCAATCAATGTCCTCCTTCTCCCAGACTCCATCTCCATCCTACTTTTCCAGGTTCAATGTCATCCTCCTCCTCCCAGACACCATCTCCATCCTACTTTTCCAGGTTCAATCAATGTCCTCCTCCTCCTAGATGTGCCCTTTATGAGGGGTTCCCACCATCCCCGTGCCCCAGGCCTGTACACCTGATGTGTCCTTCATGAGGGGTTCTCACCATCCCTGTGTTGAGTTCCCGAGTCTGTACACCTGCTGTGCCCATTGTGAGGAAGTCCCACCATCCCTGTGCTGAGTTCCCGGGTCTGTACACCCGCTGTGCCCCCTATGAGGGGTTCCCTTCATCCCTGTGCTGAGTTCCCGAGTCTGTACACCCACCGTGCCCATTGTTAGAGATTTCTACTATCCCTGGAACATCCTAAACTCGATGGGAAGACTCTCACTGTCCGAGTCTCTGAGACATCTGGGTCAGGTTCACACTATCCTATGGTAAGACGCTGTGTCGGATAAGGTAGGTAGCGGTGTGATGAGTGTTTGGGTCCTTTTGTCTGTTTCACTGAGCAATGTTTCGTTATTTGGATGACCAATTGGCTCCACCTAGATCACAACCATGAACCAGGATTGTCAGGAGAGGCCAGTCATGGCAGTCCTCAGGTTTCTTTCAGGTTTCCTTTTAAAGGGGATTCTGGATAGGTGAGCTGTGATAAGCCTCCATTGTTTTTCTTTCAGGCTCCATCTCCATCCTACTTTTCCAGGTTTAATCAATATCCTTCTTCTCCCAGACTCAATTCCCATCCTACTTTTCCAGGTTCAGTCAATGTCCTCCTCCCAGATTCCATTTCAATCCTACTTTTCCAGGTTCAATGTCCTCCTACTCCCAGACTTCATAAACTTCATCTCCATCCTACTTTTCCAGGTTCAATGACCTTCCTCCAGACTCCATTTGCATCCTTCTTTTCCAGGTTCAATCAATGCCCTCCTTCTCCCAGACTCCATCTTCATCCTAACTTTTCCAGGTTCAATTTCCTCCTCTCTCCAGACTCCATCTCCATTCTACTTTTCCAGATTCAATTACCTCCTACTCTCAGACACCATTTACGTCCTACTTTTCCAGGTTCAATCAATGTCCTCCTTCTCCCAGACTCCATCTCCATCCTAATTTTCCAGATTCAATGTCATCCTCCTCCTCCTAGACTCCATCTCCATCCTACTTTTCCAGGTCCAATCAATGTCCTCCTTCTCCCACACTCCATCTTCATCCTAGTTTTACAGGTTCAATGTCCTCCTTCTCGCAGACTCCATCTATGTTCTACTTTTTCAGGTTCAATGTCCTCTTTTTCCCAGACTTCATCTTCATCCTACTTTTTCAGGTTCAATGTCCTTTTTTTCCCAGACTTTATCTTCATCCTACTTTTCCAGGTTCAATGTTCACCTCCCAGACTTCATCTCCATCCTACTTTTCCAGGTTCAATCAATGGTCCTCCTCCCAGACACCATCTCCATCGTACTCTTCAAGGTTCAATCAATGTCCTCCTTCTCCCACACTCCATTTCCATCCTTCTTTCCCAGGTTCAATCCATGTCCTCCTTCTCTGAGACTCCATCTCCATCCTACTTTTTTTAGGTTCTTCTTTAGGTCCTCAGGCTCCATCTCCACCTTGCATATACAGGTCCAGTCTATGTCCGGATTCTTCCAGGCTCCATGTTTGTCTCCCTTCCCTGGGCTCTGTCATCTTTCTGCAGGCTCCATCTCCATCCTACTTCTTCAGACTCCCTTTATTCTGTCCTCCTACCAGGCTCCCTCTATTGCATCCTTTATTCTTTATTCTTAGTGTCCCCAGTAACACAGATCCAAAGTACCATATCGGTCCTCAGCACTCTAGCTTTCCCTTATTTTTTACTCCTTTTTCTGTTTTTACTGTGTGTCTGTATCCCCCCCCCATTTCTTTCTTGTATTCCAGCTCTGATCTTGTCAGGGTGTCTATCCTGTCACCAGTATCTGGAAAGATGTGTTCAGGTAATCAGTGTATGTGACCGCGCCAACTCCCCCCTTTGGGGTAATGTAATACAGGGTGACATTGCGTTCCAGTCACGTCCCATCTGGAGATTCTCTGCACTCGGGGGAACAGCTGTGGAAGGCCCCATTCCCCTTTTCCTAAACATCCCACCAGAGGAATCTGCATCCCTCTACATTCCCACAGATCCAAACCAACAATTCTTTCCTATTCTGTCCTGTGCTCCCTCATTCTACACTATAATCCATCCATCCTCTATTCATCCATTATATCTATCCTTCCTGTCTATCCATCCTATTCATCAATCCATCCTCTATTCATCCATCCATCACATCTGTCCCACTGTCTACACGTCCATCCATCCCACCATGATCCATACATCCTCTATTCATCCATCCATCATATCCATCCCACTGTCTACATGCCCATCCATCCTTATTCAATCATCATATCTATCCCACCACCCATCCATCTTTCCATCCACCCATCTTCTATTCATCCATCCCATACGTATGCTACAACATGAAATACACCTTCATTCTCTTTATATAAATTAGATTGAATCTGATCACTGATGTATATAAACATCCAGAGATCTTCTGTATAGAATCCATTCTTGTATACTACATGGGATCTCACCAGTGATGTATATGGTGGAACTCCTCTCTATGTCCTACTGGGGATCTGCTGTAAAGAACCAGTTCTAGTATACTGCATGGGATCCTCGTATACTACATGGGATCATCTCACCAGTAATATTTACAGTGTGTCTCCTCACGAGTCCTCCTGGGGATCTACTGCATGGAACCAATCTTTGTACTCTCTATGGGATCTAACAAGTAATATACAGTATATGCTGGATCATCTTCTCTTTATGTCCTCCTGGAGATCCACTGTATAAAAGTAATTCTTGTACTCTACATGGGATTTCACCAGTCATGTATATGGTGGATCTTCCTCTCTCTGTCTTCTTGAGGATCAACTGTATAGAACCAATGTTTAGACACTACATGGGATCTCACCAGTAATGCGTATGATGGATCTGCTCCTCTCTGTGCCCTCCTGGGGATCTACTGTATAAAACTAATCCTTGTACTCTACATGGAATCTCACCAGTAATATATATGGTAGATCTCCTTCTATATATCCTCCTGGGGTTCCCCTGTATAAAACCAATTATATTAATCTACTTGGGATCTCACAAACGATGTATATGGGAGATCTCCTCCTCTATATGTCCTCCTGGGGATCTGCTAATAATAAAGATTATTGAACTCTATATGGGATGTTACCAGTGATGTATATGGTGGATTTTCTCCTAGAGATCTGTTGTATAGAACTGATCCTTGGAAACTACCTGGGATCTCACCAGTCATGTATATGGTGGATCTCCATCCTCTCTATGTCCTCCTAGGGATCTACTGTATAGAACCAATCCTTGGACACTACATGGGATCTCACCAGTCATGTATATGGTGGATCTCAATCCTCTTTACATCCTCCTGGGGATCTACTGTATAGAACCGATCCTTGGACACTACATGGAATCTCACCAGTCATGCATATGGTGGTGGATCTTCATCCACTCTAAGTCCTTGTCAGGGCTGGGCTCAGCCCTTCTTTCTCTGAGCTGGCCACTCAGCTGTTGGCTAATTGCCAGCTCCCATCTCTCTCCACAGTTAACCAGCTGTTGTTGATTCTGCTCGTCAGTCCTGCCTACTTAAAGTCATCCAGCTCACTTGATCTCTGCCTTCGCCTTTGTCAAAATCACAGAGACTTTCTCCTGCGTTCCTGTTGAAGACTTGCTCAGCTGAAGTTCCTTCTGGCTCCTGATCCTGCTTGCTGTACTACTACGTTTATCTCTGGCTCTCTGACATTTGCTTGGCTGACTACCCGATTCGGTTACTGAACTCTGGCTTGTTTTGACTACGCTTACTCTGTTTACCTTATTATTATTATTATTATTATTATTAAACAAGTGTGATTTAACTGTACTTCTGTCTCGGTCTGATTCATGGTTCCTGACAGTAGGCGAAGGCCATGAATTCAGAAGATACAGTCAATCCACTTGTTGGTATTATTTTTTCCAGATTGGATAGACAGGATCACCACATGGATCAGTTTGCCATGGCATTACAAATGCTCCTGAGTCGCACGGCTCACCTGGAAACTTCCACAGTGGCTGCTCCGCTACAACCTGAGTTGCAGGACGTCCCTGCTGCTGCGCCAATCTCTATGCAGGCACCCGCCTCGAGTATTACCTCTATAAGAGGTATGTCTGGTTCTGCTCCACTTCCCCAGCGATTTGGGGAATCCAAATTCAATGCAGGGGGTTTCTCAACCAGGTTGAGATTTACTTTGAGATGCTGCCCCAGGCGTTTCCCATGGACAGAAGCAAAGTAGTTTTTGTGATATCTTTGCTCTCTGAGAGATCCTTGGCCTGGGCAAACCCTCTATGGGAGACGCAAAAACCTGTTGTCTTGAGTTACCCTGACTTTGTGGCCTCCTTCAAAAGGGTATTTAACGTTCCCGCACGCTCCACTTCTGCTGCCAAGTGCCTCATGTCCATCAGAGTACAGGAACTGTTGCCGACTATGCCATTAAATTCCGTACTTTGGCAGTAGAGGTTGCTTGGAACAATGAGGCCCTCGTGGCTGCTTTTTCTCATGGTCTCTCAGATTCCATCAAGGATGAGATAGCAGCCCGATATACCCACTGAGCTGGAGAAGTTGATCACGTTTGCCATCCTCATTGACTCCAGACTCAGAGAAAGACTTTCTTTTAAGAAGCGCTTGCGGAAGCCCCTCCTGTACATTTGCCTCCGAGCTTTGCAGTCCCACCCGTGCCTCCCTCACCTCCCATGCCTCCTGGTACCGAGTCGGTCAGTGAAGGTGAACCCATGCACTTGGGCTTCACGCGTCTCTCTTCGGATGAGAGAGCCTTTAGGAGGAGGGAGAGATTGTGCCTTTATCGTGGCCAGGCAGGTCACTTTTTAAAGTCTTGTCCTATCCGTCCAGGGAACGCCCGAACCTTGAGGATCTGTCATGGACAGACCTTGGGTGGCGTTGTTTCATCCCCAGTTATCCAGAAGGATAAGCCCCTGGTTTCTGTTACCCTTTCTTGGGCTGAGTCGTCTGTCGAGATGCAGCCTCTAATCGACTCTGGGGCTGCAGGCCTGTTCATTGATGCTACCTTTGTATCGCAGCACTCGATTCTGCTGCAGCTGCATGACACTCCACTTGCCATTGAGGCTCTTGATGGGAGACCTCTACAGCCTGCTCATGTGACTCATGAGACGGTTTCGTTGTCCATGGCCGTAGGGGCTCTTCACCATGAGATAATCCAATTCCAAGTTATTTCCTCACCTAGGTTTCCGCTGGTTATTGGTTATCTTTGGTTACAGAGGCACAACCCCTCTTTTGATTGGCTTTGTGCTGAGGTTCTCTCCTGGTCACCACAATGCAGTGAGACATGCTTCCAGAAGGTAGCCAAGGTCCTGTGCACCTCTTCATTCTCCTCCCTGCCGGAGGAGTAACGCGATTTTAGCAATGTCTTTGACAAAGCTCAAACTGGTAGTTTGCCTCCACACCAGCTGTATGATTGCGCAATTGACCTTCAACCTGATGCCATACCACCTCATGGCTGGATTTACCCTTTGTCGGTCTTGGAGGATAAAGCCATGGAGGAGTATGTTGCAGACACACTTTCTCGGGGTTTCATCAGCAAATCATTGTCTCCTGCTGGTGCTGGTTTCTTTTTTGTGAAGAAGAGTGGTGAACTGAGAACTTGTATTGATTATAGGTGTCTCAATCGTTTCACGATTAAGAATGCCTACCCAATTCCGTTGAATTCAAGGGAGCAACGGTTTTCACGAAGCTTGATTTGAGAGGGGCATGCAATCTCGTGAGGATTAAGGAGGGCGACGAGTGGAAAACTGCGTTTAATACCCGAACAGGCCATTATGAGTACCTTGTAATTCCTTTTGGCCTTTGTAACGCCCCGGCAGTTTTCCATGATTTATTAATGATGTCCTCCGAGATTTGTTGTAGTTATGTGTGGTGGTTTATCTCGATGATATCCTCATATTTTCCAAGTCCCTGGAGAGCCACCACACAGATGTCTGTCGTGTGCTTCAGAAACTAAGAGAAAACAATTTCTACTGTAAACTGGAGAAGTGTGAGTTCCATCATGAACAGGTTAAATTCCTGGGCTATGTCATTTCCACTGCTGGTTTTTTCGATGGACCCAGTAAAACTTTCGGCAGTCCTACAGTGGCCCCGACCAGTGGGTTTACATCCTCTGCAGCGTTTCCTGGGCTTTGCCAACTATTATCGGAAGTTTATTCGTAACTTCTCCTCTCTGGTCAAGCTCCTGACCGATATGACCAGAAAGGACTGTAACCCACAGAGTTGGTCTCCGGAGTCCATTAAGGCCTTTGAGAGTCTCAAGGCTGCCTTTGTTTCTGCTCCTGTGTTGGCACATCCTGATCCTATGTTGCTTTTTATCCTAGAAGTTAATGCTTCTGAGACTGGAGTTGGTGCCATTCTGTCTCAACGTCCTACCTCTGAGAGCGCTATGCATCCTTGTGGCTACTTTTCCAAGAAATTGTCACCTGCAGAGTGCAATTACGAGATTGGTGACAGAGAGCTGTTGGCGATCATTTTAGCCCTGAAAGAATGGAGACATCTCCTTGAAGGTACCACTGTGCCGGTTCTCATTCTTACTGACCATAAGAATCTCTCTCATTCTTGTATGAGGCTAAACGCCTCTCTCCCAGAAGGGCGCGATGGGCTCTATTCTTGTCAAGTTTTAATTACATTGTCTCATTCTTACCCGGTACTAAGAATGTAAGGGCTGACGCCCTGTCATGACAATTTTTCTCCACTTCCAAGTTGGAGTCGGTTCCGGTTTCTGTGATTCCTCCTGATCATATTCTGGCTACGGTTCGCACAAGTCTCACGTCTCCTTTGGGTGACAAAATTCTTGCTGCTCAGGTCCATGCTCCTCCTGAGAAACCTTGTGACCGCTGCTTTGTCCCAGAGAGTCTCCGTACTGCCATGCTCCAGACTTACCATTCTCCCAAGGCAACTGTCCACCCTGGGAGGAATCAACTCGTTTGGGCCATTTACCAACAATTCTGGTGGCCTAGTCTATGGGCTGATGTTACTGCCTTCGTAGCTGCCTGTTCCATGTGTGCTCAGAGTAAGACTCCACGACACCTTCCAGTGGGCCTGCTACAACCCATACCCAATGGAGAGAGGCCCTGGACCCACCTGTCTATGGATTTCATTGGGGAGTTACCCAACTCCCAAGGCAACACTGATATCCTTATGGTGGTTGCCGGTTCTCAGAGGTGTGTCATTGTATTCCACTTAAGAAGCTGCCCACTTCAAAGAAACTGGCTTCCATTTTTGCTCGGGAGATCTTTCGCTTACATGGGCTACCCAAGATGATTGTCTTGGACAGGGGTAGTCAGTTTGTGTCCCGGTTCTGGCGAGCCTTTTGTGCACAGTTGGGAATTCAGCTTGCTTTCTCCTCTGCGTATCACCCGCAGTCTAATGGGGCCGCAGAACGAGCCAATCAGTCCTTGGAGCAATTCCTACGTTGCTATATTTCTGACCATCATAACAACTGGTCAGACCTATTACCGTGGGCAGAGTTTGCTCAGAACAGTGCCTTGAATTCTGCTTCCTGATTGTTCCCGTTTATGGCGAATTATGGGGATCTGTTTCTGGGGATCTGTTGTATAAAATCAACACTCAGACACTATATGAGATCTTACCAGTCTGTTGTATAGAACGGATCCTTAGACACTACATGGGATCTCACCAGTCATGTATATGGTGGATCTCCATCTGTCTATGTCCTCCTGGAGATCTGTTGTATAGAACTAATCCTTGGACACTACATGCGATCTCACCAGTAATGTATATGGTGGATCTGCTCTTCTCTATGTCCTCCTGGAGATCTGTTGTATAGTACCAATCATTGGACACTACATGGGATCTTACCAGTCATGTATATGGTGGCTCTCCATCTTCTCTATGTCCTCCTGGGGATCTGCTGTATAATAAAGATTATTGAACTCTACATGGGATCTTACCAGTCATGTATATGGTAGATTTCCTCCTAGAGATCTGTTGTATAGAACTGATGCTTTGACACTACATGGGATCTCGCCAGTCATGTATATGGTGGATCTCCATCCTCTCTACGTCCTCCTGGGGATCTACTGTATAGAATCGATCCTTGGACACTACAATGGATCTCACCAGTCATGCATATGGTGGTGGATCTCCATCCTCTCTATGTCCTCCTGGGGATCTGTTGTCTAGAACTGATCCTTGAACTCTACATGGGATCTCACCAGTGATGTATATGGTGCATTTCCTCCTAGAGATCTGTTGTATAGAACTGATTCTTTGACACTACATGGGATCTCATATAGTGGTGGATCTCCATCCTCTGTATGTCCTCCTGGGGATCTGTTGTATATTGTAGAACCAATCCTTGGACACTACATGGGATTTTACCAGTCATGTATATGCTGGGTCTCCTCCTGTCTATGTCCTAATGGAAATCTGTTGTATAGAACTAATCCTTGGACACTACATGCGATCTCACCAGTAATGTATATGGTGGATCTGCTCTTTTCTATGTCCGTTTGGAGATCTGTTGTATAGAACTAATCATTGGACACTACCTTGGATCTCACCAGTAATTTATATGGTGGATCTCCTCTTCTCTATGTCCTCCTGGGGATCTGTTGTAAAGAATTGATCCTTGGACACTACCTGGGATCTCACCAGTCATGTACATGGTGGATCTCCTCCTCTCTACATCCTCCTGGGGATCTGTTGTAAAGAACCGATCCTTGGACACAACCTGTCACCAACCTCTTACTGTCAACAGCAAAAAAATAAAACAAGAGATGATCCTGAGACTTCTGTCCTGTTGTGTACAGGTCAAGGCACGGGCTGATTCCAAGCTCTGCAGGCCAGATTTTGAAATAACACTAATGGACAAATTCCCCAACCAGAGAGGTTGAGGTTAACACTTTGGGCCTGAGATCCAGACGCAGGATATGGAGGTGGTGGGGAGGGGACGCTATAAAAGGTGGAAACCAGACGGACCTTCCTTCCCCTCCTCCGGTTAAAGGTGGATATTAATAGAAGTAGTCTAAAGAGCATCCGCTCCCAGGAGGGCCGTTACAGAACCGCACAAGGCGGAAACCGAAGAGAGACGGCAGATTTTATAATGAGGAATACAAATCTTCTCCTCATCACAATTCTATTCTGATGAAAGGTCCCCGGGGAGGAGGGACTGCACAGATTTACCATGGACTCCGTGTATGGACAGCGTAGGATACCACTAATGGGATGTGTATATATAATCTCCATATTATAAACCGGAGCCGGGATATTCCCTGACGGCAACAAACCTCATCCTGTCATCTTCAACCATCCAGAGTAATCATGGATTAGAAGGAATTGCTGCCCTCTGCACTCCATCATTGCCCTCTGCACTCCATCGCTGCCCTCTGCACTCCATTGTTGCCCTCTGCACTCCATTGTTGCCCTCTGCACTCCATTGTTGCCCTCTGCACTCCATTGTTGCCCTCAACACTCCATTGCTGCCCTCAACACTCCATTGCTGCCCTCTGCACTCCATTGCTGCCCTCTATTGTTGCCCTCAACACTCCATTGCTGCCCTCTGCACTCCATTGTTGCCCTCAACACTCCATTGCTGCCCTCTGCATGCCATTTCTACCATCTGCACTCCATTATTGCCCTCTGCACTCTATTGCTGCCTTCTGCACTCCATTATTGCCCTTTCATCTCCATTGCTGCCCTCTGCACTCCATTGCTGCCCTCTGCACTCCATCGTTGCCCTCTACACTCCATCATTGCCCTCTACACTCCATTGCTGCCTTCTGTACTCCATTGCTGCCATCAACACTCCATTGCTGCCCTGTGCATGCTATTTCTACCCTCTGCACTCCATTATTGCCCTCTGCACTCCATTTCTACCCTCTGCACGCCATTGCTGTCCTCACCACTCGATTATTGCCCTCTGTATGCACACCATTGCTACATTCTGTACAACATTTCAGTCCTCAGCAAGTCATTATTATTCTGTGGATTTCTGCATGGAGATCTGGATGATGGGGGTTGTAGTGTGTATAGTACGGTGTGAGGTCTGTGGATGGAGATCTGGATGATGGGGGTTGTAGTGTGTATAGTATGGTGTGAAGTCTGTGGATGGAGATCTGGATGATGGGGGTTGTAGTGTGTATAGTATGGTGTGAGGTCTGTGGGTGGAGATCTGGATGATGGGGGTTGTAGTGTGTATAGTACGGTGTGAGGTCTGTGGATGGAGATCTGGATGATGGGGGTTGTAGTGTGTATAGTACGGTGTGAGGTCTGTGGATGGAGATCTGGATGATGGGGGTTGTAGTGTGTATAGTACGGTGTGAGGTCTGTGGGTGGAGATCTGGATGATGGGGGTTGTAGTGTGTATAGTACGGTGTAAGGTCTGTGGGTGGAGATCTGGATGATGGGGGTTGTAGTGTGTATAGTATGGTGTGAAGTCTGTGGATGGAGATCTGGATGATGGGGGTTGTAGTGTGTATAGTACGGTGTGAGGTCTGTGGGTGGAGATCTGGATGATGGGGGTTGTAGTGTGTATAGTATGGTGTGAAGTCTGTGGATGAGGATCTGGATGATGGGGGTTGTAGTGTGTATAGTACGGTGTGAGGTCTGTGGGTGGAGATCTGGATGATGGGGGTTGTAGTGTGTATAGTACGGTGTGAGGTCTGTGGGTGGAGATCTGGATGATGGGGGTTGTAATGTGTATAGTATGGATGATGGGGGCTGTAGTGAGTATAGTACAGTGTGAGGTCTGTGGGTGGAGATCTGGATAATGGGGGTTGTAGTGTGTATAGTACGGTGTGAGGTCTGTGGGTGGAGAACTGGATGATGGGGGTTGTAGTGTGTATAGTACGGTGTGAGGTCTGTGGATGGAGATCTGGATGATGGGGGTTGTAGTGTGTATAGTACGGTGTGAGGTCTGTGGGTGGAGATCTAGATGATGGGGGTTGTAGTGTGTATAGTACGGTGTGAGGTCTGTGGGTGGAGATCTGGATGATGGGGGTTGTAGTGTATATAGTACGGTGTGAGGTCTGTGGATGAAGATCTGGATGATGGGGGTTGTAGTGTGTATCGTACGGTGTGAGGTCTGAGGATGGAAATCTGGATGATGGGGGTTGTAGTGTGTATAGTACGGTGTGAGGTCTGTGGGTGGAGATCTGGATGATGGGGTTGTAGTGTATATAGTACGGTGTGAGGTCTGTGGATGAAGATCTGGATGATGGGGGTTGTAGTGTGTATCGTACGGTGTGAGGTCTGTGGATTGAGATCTGGATGATGGGGGGTTGTAGTGTGTATAGTACGGTGTGAGGTCTGTGGGTGGAGATATGGATGATGGGGGTTGTAGTGTGTATCGTACGGTGTGAGGTCTGAGGATGGAAATCTGGATGATGGGGGTTGTAGTGTGTATAGTACGGTGTGAGGTCTGTGGGTGGAGATCTGGATGATGGGGGTTGTAGTGTATATAGTACGGTGTGAGGTCTGTGGATGGAGATCTGGATGATGGGGGTTGCAGTGTGTATAGTACGGTGTGAGGTCTGTGGGTGGAGATGTGGATGATGGGGGTTGTAGTGTGTATAGTACGGTGTGAGGTCTGGATGGAGATCTGGATGATGGGGGTTGCAGTGTGTATAGTACGGAGTGAGGTCTGTGGATGGAGATCTGGATGATGGGGGTTGCAGTGTGTATAGTACGGTGTGAGGTCTGTGGGTGGAGATCTGGATGATGGGGGTTGTAGTGTGTATAGTACGGTGTGAGGTCTGGATGGAGATCTGGATGATGGGGGTTGTAGTGTGTATAGTACGGTGTGAGGTCTGTGGATGGAGATCTGGATGATGGGGGTTGTAGTGTGTATCGTACGGTGTGAGGTCTGAGGATGGAAATCTGGATGATGGGGGTTGTAGTGTGTATAGTACGGTGTGAGGTCTGTGGGTGGAGATCTGGATGATGGGGGTTGTAGTGTATATAGCACGGTGTAAGGTCTGTGGATGGAGATCTGGATGATGGGGGTTGTAGTGTGTATAGTACGGTGTGAGGTCTGTGGATGGAGATCTGGATGATGGGGGTTGTAGTGTGTATAGTATGATGTGAGGTCTGTGGATGGAAATCTGGATGATGGGGGTTGTAGTGTGTATAGTACGGTGTGAGGTCTGTGGGTGGAGATCTGGACGATAGGGGTTGTAGTGTGTATAGTACGGTGTGAGGTCTGTGGGTGGAGATCTGGATGATGGGGGTTGTAGTGTGTATAGTATGGATCATGGGGGCTGTAGTGAGTATAGTACAGTGTGAGGTCTGTGGGTGGAGATCTGGATGATGGGGGTTGTAGTGTGTATAGTACGGTGTGAGGTCTGTGGGTGGAGATCTGGATGATGGGGGTTGTAGTGTGTATAGTATGGATGATGGGGGCTGTAGTGAGTATAGTACAGTGTGAGGTCTGTGGGTGGAGATCTGGATGATGGGGGTTGTAGTGTGTATAGTACGGTGTGAGGTCTGTGGGTGGAGAACTGGATGATGGGGGTTGTAGTGTGTATAGTACGGTGTGAGGTCTGTGGATGGAGATCTGGATGATGGGGGTTGTAGTGTGTATAGTATGGTGTGAGGTCTGTGGGTGGAGATCTGGATGATGGGGGTTGTAGTGTGTATAGTACGGTGTGAGGTCTGTGGGTGGAGATCTGGATGATGGGGGTTGTAGTGTATATAGTACGGTGTGAGGTCTGTGGATGAAGATCTGGATGATGGGGGTTGTAGTGTTTATCGTACGGTGTGAGGTCTGAGGATGGAAATCTGGATGATGGGGGTTGTAGTGTGTATAGTACGGTGTGAGGTCTGTGGGTGGAGATCTGGATGATGGGGGTTGTAGTGTATATAGTACGGTGTGAGGTCTGTGGATGAAGATCTGGATGATGGGGGTTGTAGTGTGTATCATACGGTGTGAGGTCTGTGGATTGAGATCTGGATGATGGGGGGTTGTAGTGTGTATAGTACGGTGTGAGGTCTGTGGGTGGAGATATGGATGATGGGGGTTGTAGTGTGTATAGTACGGTGTGAGGTCTGTGGATGGAGATCTGGATGATGGGGGTTGTAGTGTGTATCGTACGGTGTGAGGTCTGAGGATGGAAATCTGGATGATGGGGGTTGTAGTGTGTATAGTACGGTGTGAGGTCTGTGGGTGGAGATCTGGATGATGGGGGTTGTAGTGTATATAGTACGGTGTGAGGTCTGTGGATGGAGATCTGGATGATGGGGGTTGTAGTGTGTATAGTACGGTGTGAGGCCTGTGGATGGAGATCTGGATGATGGGGGTTGTAGTGTGTATAGTACGGTGTGAGGTCTGTGGATGGAGATCTGGATGATGGGGGTTGCAGTGTGTATAGTACGGTGTGAGGTCTGTGGGTGGAGATCTGGATGATGGGGGTTGTAGTGTGTATAGTACGGTGTGAGGTCTGGATGGAGATCTGGATGATGGGGGTTGCAGTGTGTATAGTACGGTGTGAGGTCTGTGGGTGGAGATCTGGATGATGGGGGTTGTAGTGTGTATAGTACGGTGTGAGGTCTGTGGATGGAGATCTGGATGATGGGGGTTGTAGTGTGTATAGTACGGTGTGAGGTCTGTAGATGGAGATCTGGATGATGGGGGTTGTAGTGTGTATCGTACGGTGTGAGGTCTGAGGATGGAAATCTGGATGATGGGGGTTGTAGTGTGTATAGTACGGTGTGAGGTCTGTGGGTGGAGATCTGGATGATGGGGGTTGTAGTGTATATAGCATGGTGTAAGGTCTGTGGATGGAGATCTGGATGACGGGGGTTGTAGTGTGTATAGTACGGTGTGAGGTCTGTGGATGGAGATCCGGATGATGGGGGTTGTAGTGTGTATATTATGGTGTGAGGGCTGTGGTTGGAGATCTGGATGATGGGGGTTGTAGTGTGTATAGTACGGTGTGAGGTCTGTGGGTGGAGATCTGGACGATAGGGGTTGTAGTGTGTATAGTACGGTGTGAGGTCTGTGGATGGAGATCTGGATGATGGGGGTTGTAGTGTGTATAGTACGGTGTGAGGTCTGTGGATGGAGATCTGGATGATGGGGGTTGTAGTGTGTATCGTACAGTGTGAGGTCTGTGGATGGAGATCTGGATGATGGGGGTTGTAGTGTGTATAGTACGGTGTGAGGTCTGTGGATGGAGATCTGGATGATGGGGGTTGTAGTGTGTATCATACGGTGTGAGGTCTGAGGATGGGGGTTGTAGTGTGTATAGTACGGTGTGAGGTCTGTGGATGGAGATCTGGATGATGAGGGTTGTAGTGTGTATAGTACGGTGTGAGGTCTGAGGATGGAGATCTGAATGATGGGGGTTGTAGTGTGTATCGTACAGTGTGAGGTCTGTGGATGGAATTCTGGATGATGAGGGTTGTAGCGTGTATAGTACGGTGTGAGGTCTGTGGATGGAGATCTGGATGATGGGGGTTGCAGTGTGTATAGTATGGTGTGAGGTCTGTGGATGGAAATCTGGATGATGAGGGTTGTAGTGTGTATAGTACGGTGTGAGGTCTGTGGATGGAGATCTGGATGATGGGGGTTGTAGTGTGTATAGTACGGTGTGAGGTCTGTGGGTGTAGATCTGGATGATGGGGGTTGTAGTGTGTATAGTACGGTGTGAGGTCTGTGGGTGGAGATCTGGATGATGGGGGTTGTAGTGTGTATCATACGGTGTGAGGTCTGAGGATGGGGGTTGTAGTGTGTATCGTACGATGTGAGGTCTGTGGGTGGAGATCTGGATGATGGGGGTTGTAGTGTGTGTATAGTACGGTGTGAGGTCTGTGGATGGAGATCTGGATGATGGGGGTTGTAGTGTGTATAGTACAGTGTGAGGTCTGTGGATGGAGATCTGGATGATGGGGGTTGTAGTGTGTATAGTACGGTGTGAGGTCTGTGGATGGAGATCTGGATGATGAGGGTTGTAGTGTGTATAGTACGGTGTGAGGTCTGAGGATGGAGATCTGAATGATGGGGGTTGTAGTGTGTATCGTACAGTGTGAGGTCTGTGGATGGAATTCTGGATGATGAGGGTTGTAGCGTGTATAGTACGGTGTGAGGTCTGTGGATGGAGATCTGGATGATGGGGGTTGCAGTGTGTATAGTATGGTGTGAGGTCTGTGGATGGAAATCTGGATGATGAGGGTTGTAGTGTGTATAGTACGGTGTGAGGTCTGTGGATGGAGATCTGGATGATGGGGGTTGTAGTGTGTATAGTACGGTGTGAGGTCTGTGGATGGAGATCTGGATGATGGGGGTTGTAGTGTGTATAGTACGGTGTGAGGTCTGTGGGTGTAGATCTGGATGATGGGGGTTGTAGTGTGTATAGTACGGTGTGAGGTCTGTAGGTGGAGATCTGGATGATGGGGGTTGTAGTGTGTATAGTACGGTGTAAGGTCTGTGGATGGAGATCTGGACGATGGGGGTTGTAGTGTGTATAGTATGATGTGTGGTCTGTGGATGGAGATCTGGATGATGGGGGTTGTAATGTGTATCGTACGGTGTAAGGTCTGTGGGTGGAGATCTGGACGATGTGGGACGTAGTTTGTATAGTACGGTGTGAGATCTGGATAATGGGGGTTGTAGTGTGTATAATTACGGTGTGAGGTCTGTGGATGGAGATCTGGATAATGGGGGTTGTAGTGTGTATAGTACGGTGTGAGGTCTGTGGATGGAGATCTGGATGATGGGGGTTGTAGTGTATATAGTACGGTGTGAGGTCTGTGGGTGGAGATCTGGATGATGGGGGTTGTAGTGTATATAGTACGGTGTGAGGTCTGTGGATGGAGATCTGGATGATGGGGGTTGTAGTGTGTATAGTACGGTGTAAGGTCTGTGGATGGAGATCTGGATGATGGGGGTTGTAGTGTGTATAGTACGATGTGAGGTCTGTGGATGGAGATCTGAATGATGGGGGTTGTAGTATGTATAATTACGGTGTGAGGTCTGTGAATGGAGATCTGGATGATTGGGGTTGTAGTGTGTATAGTACGGTGTGAGGTCTGTGGATGGAGATCTGGATAAAGGTGGTTGTAGTGTGTATAGTACGGTGTGAGGTCTGTGGATGGAGATCTGGATGATGGGGGTTGTAGTGTGTATATTATGGTGTGAGGTCTGTGGATGGAGATCTGGATGATGGGGGTTGTAGTGTTTATAGTACGATGTGAGGTCTGTGGGTGGAGATCTGGATGATGGGGGTTGTAGTGTGTATAGTACGGTGTGAGGTCTGTGGTTGGAGATCTGGATGATGGGGGTTGTAGTGTGTATAGTACGATGTGAGGTCTGTGGATGGAGATCTGGATGATGGGGCTTGTAGTGAAATAAATATTAAAGACTGTTAGGCTCATCCCCAGGTCTTAGTTCAGAGACGTTATTAGTGCCCCCCGGAGCCCAGCACCATGTATGACACATAGACCGCACTGTACTTGGCGCTGTGCTCTGCTCAGACCGCACACGATTCCCGTGCTCAGTATGTGATATTATACGTCCATATTTATGTTATCATCGGGAATATTCACATAAATCTCTCGCTGCGTCTTCACTGGGTCATAAATATTTCACCGTTCCCGGAAAGCACCTTCCAGAAAATCTTTGCAGTTCCATCGCCCATCAGCCGCTCAGAATTTATGAACCTTAGGAACTCCCTCAATTACCGATCTCAGGGCGATTGGCGGAGTCCCGGGCCTGTGGTCAGTCATGTGATAAGTCGTGTGACACACAGAGAACTAATGAAATGGAAGCTGGACTTCCTGCAGTCTCTAATAACATGAAAGGTCCACAATGCTCTTGGCAGTCATAGATCATGTGATGTAGGCTTTCAAGGTCACATGACTGCTGTCAGAGCAGCCAGGAGGAGGAGCTTTACATTCCAAAAATTCCTTAGACCTCCCACCACCCCCATCCTTATCAGCAGATAGGTGGAATATGGAGGGCGGAGTCATAGGATTCCACTGCTGGCTGGTATAGGAGGTCTCACAGTGGATGGGATCGAAGGTCTCTTAGCCGGGGTCAGCGGCATAGGAGGTCTCTCAGTCGGTGGGATAGGGGGTCTCCCAATCGGGGTCATTGGGATCGGAGGTCTCCCAGTCAGTAGAATAGGAGGTCTTCCAGTTGGTGGGATCGGAGGACTCTTAGCCGGCGTCAGTAGGATAGGGGGTCTCTCAGTCCGTGGAATCGGAGGTCTTCCAATCAGAGTCAGTGGGTTTGGATTTCTCCCAGTCAGTGTGACAGGGGATCTCCCATTTGGTTGGACAGGGGATCTCCCATTTGGTTGGACAGGGGATCTCCCATTTGATGGGACAGGAGGTCTCCCAGTTGGTGGGACAGGAGGTCTCCCAGTTGGTTGGATCGGAGGTCTCTCAATTCGGGGTTGGAGGTCTCCCAGTCATGGGACAGGGTGTCTCCCCAATAGTGGGATAGGGTGTCTCTCCCAGTCGGTGAAATAGGAGGTCTCCCAATCGGGGTCGGCGGGATAGGGTGTCTCCCAGTTGGTGGGTTCAGAGGTCTCCCAGTTGGTGTGTTCTCAGGTCTCCCGGTCTGTGGAGTAAGAGGTCTCTTGGCCGAGGTCAGTGGAATCGGAGGTCTCCCAGTCGGTGAGATTGGAGGTTTCCTAGTCAGGTCGCTCAGACAAAGTTCTCACAGTTGGGGTCGGCAGGAGGTTATTCGGACACCCTATCCCTGGGATGTGAGGTATAGAGAGTGCTGTGGTCCCTGGTGGGCCCCTCCTGTAATTGGTCACAGGCCCCCCTCCTGAAGATGAAAGGCTCTCCTCCCTCAGACCTCATTCATCTTCTGTGTTTTCATGGATTTGATGTGGAGACCCCGGAGAGATATCAGCGTTAACTCAGAATATCCTATCTCGTACTGTATATGGGTGGGTGGGCACAGATCAGAGACCCCCTGGGGAGTGTCAGCTTTGGTGCCATAGCTTTATAATACACTCTACATAGATTGTCAGCTCTGGTGTCACAGCTCTATGATACATGTGTAGTGCCCACCCTCTGGGTAGGGAGGGCTGACAAACATTCTCAGGGTGCAGGTTACTAGGCATGGTGTGTAATGAACAAGAAAGAACATTGGGCGCCAGTCACTTTTATGCTTGAACAAGAGAGAAGTCTATTTCTCAAACAGGAAAAATGTGGGAGAGAGGGGATAGGGCACAGGACACCCTTAATAATGATCAGCAAACAGGCAGATTGGCAGACTACTTAGACAAAAATAGGTGAGGTAAGGTAGACTCCTTTGGATGAGTTCTCGCTTGAAGTCCTCCCAGCCACTTCATAGCCTTCAGCTCTGGTTCTGGTGCTGGTTCAGTTTTGGTGCTTCCTTAGAACTTCATCCATCTCAGAATTGTTTCCGGATCATTAGCAGGCTTTCCTCAGCAGAACCTTCAACACCCGGATAGGCCTTAGGCTTCAGGCCTAGCAGCCAGGAGACCACCTGGATAGGCTTCAGGCCTAGCAGCCAGGATCTCCTCCACACACACATCCACCCAGGCCGCAGCCCTGGGCGAGAAGACCTCGATCACCTGACTCCTTTCCGAATAAATACCCTTTCCCAGCATGCATAGCAGCAAATATGATTGGCTGAGAAAGATATGTTTATCCATAACCTGAACTGTAGCTCATCACACTAAAGTCAAAGGCAACAGCACCACCTACTGACAGAAGGGAAAACCACAGCTGAATAGGATTAGGACAGAAGTCATTTGACCATTAAACACTACAAATCAGCCAGGCTGGCTACCACCCAACTAAATTTACCTGTAGCCCTATTCTAGGACGAGGGTGCTACACATGCGGCATAGATTGTCAGGGGGTCACAGCTCTATAATACACTCTGGATAGATTGTCAGCTCTGGGGGTCACAGCTCTATAATACACTCTGAAAATATTGTCAGCTCTGGTGTCACAGCTCTATAATACACTCTGCATAGATTGTCAGCTCTGGGTGTCACAGCTCTATAATACACTCTGCATAGATTGTCAGCTCTGGGGGTCACAGCTCTATAATACACTCTGGATAGATTGTCAGCTCTGGGGGTCACAGCTCTATAATACACTCTGGATAGATTGTCAGCTCTGGGGGTCACAGCTCTATAATACACTCTGGATAGATTGTCAGCTCTGGGGGTCACAGCTCTATAATACACTCTGGATAGATTGTCAGCTCTGGGGGTCACAGCTCTATAATACACTCTGGATAGATTGTCAGCTCTGGGAGTCACAGATCTATAATACACTCTGGATAGATTGTCAGCTCTGGGGGTCACAGCTCTATAATACACTCTGAATAGATTGTCAGCTCTGGGGGTCACAGCTCTATGATACACTCTGGATAGAGTGTCAGCTCTGGGGGTCACAGATCTATAATACACTCTGGATAGATTGTCAGCTCTGGGAGTCACAGATCTATAATACACTCTGGATAGATTGTCAGCTCTGGGGGTCACAGCTCTATAATGCACTCTGGATAGATTGTCAGCTCTGGGGGTCACAGCTCTATAATACACTCTGGATAGACTGTCAGCTCTGGGGGTCACAGCTCTATAATACACTCTGGATAGATTGTCAGCTCTGGGGGTCACAGCTCTATAATACACTCTGAATAGATTGTCAGCTCTGGGGGTCACAGCTCTATGATACACTCTGCATAGATTGTCAGCTCTGGGGGTCACAGCTCTATAATACACTCTGAATAGATTGTCAGCTCTGGGGGTCACAGCTCTATAATACACTCTGGATAGATTGTCAGCTCTGGGGGTCACAGCTCTATAATACACTCTGGATAGATTGTCAGCTCTGGGGGTCACAGCTCTATAATACACTCTGAATAGATTGTCAGCTCTGGGGGTCACAGCTCTATGATGCACTCTGGATAGATTGTCAGCTCTGGGGGCCACAGCTCTATGATACACTCTACATAGATTGTCAGCTCTGGGGGTCACAGCTCTATAATGCACTCTGGATAGATTGTCAGCTCTGGGGGTCACAGCTCTGTGATACACTCTGGATAGATTGTCAGCTCTGGGGGTCACAGCTCTATAATGCACTCTGGATAGATTGTCAGCTCTGGGGGTCACAGCTCTATAATACACTCTGGATAGATTGTCAGCTCTGGGGGTCACAGCTCTATGATACACTCTGCATAGATTGTCAGCTCTGGGTGTCACAGCTCTATAATACACTCTGCATAGATTGTCAGCTCTGGGGGTCACAGCTCTATAATACACTCTGCATAGATTGTCAGCTCTGGGGGTCACAGCTCTATAATACACTCTGGAAGATTGTCAGCTCTGGGTATCACAGCTCTATAATACACTCTGCATAGATTGTCAGCTCTGGGGGTCACAGCTCTATAATACACTTTGGATAGATTGTCAGCTCTGGGGGTCACAGCTCTATAATACACTTTGGATAGATTGTCAGCTCTGGGGGTCACAGCTCTATGATACACTCTGCATAGATTGTCAGCTCTGGGGGTCACAGCTCTATAATACACTCTAAAAATATTGTCAGCTCTGGTGTCACAGCTCTATAATACACTCTGCATAGATTGTCAGCTCTGGGGGTCACAGCTCTATAATACACTCTGGAAGATTGTCAGCTCTGGGGGTCACAGCTCTATGATACACTCTGCATAGATTGTCAGCTCTGGGGGTCACAGCTCTATAATACACTTTGGATAGATTGTCAGCTCTGGTGTCACAGCTCTATAATACACTCTGGATAGATTGTCAGCTCTGGGGGTCAGAGCTCTATAATTACACTTTGGATAGATTGTCAGCTCTGGGGGTCAGAGCTCTATAATACACTCTGGATAGATTGTCAGCTCTTGGATCACACAGCGATCCCCTCCCCCCCAGCTCTCTCCCCGGGGGGGGGGGGATTCTCGGGGTTGCGGTGGGGACACGGAGCGCATTTTTCGGCTCATGTCTCATTGGTTCTCAGGTTTCCAGATTCCCCACAAATCAGCCATCCGTCTTCCACAGGTAACGCTCTGTGATGTTGGGGGGTGGGGGTGGGGGGTGCTGACAGAGTGGATTCAGTCTCTTAACTCCTTCTTGGCCGGGGTGGGGGGGAGGTGGGGGGGTGCAGAGTCGTCGCCATGACAGACGGAGCCAATTATATTATTAATGAATCCGCCTGACTCTGAGATAATCCAGAGAATTCCGACTGAAGAAAACCATAAAAATCGAAGTCTTCCCATTATATCATCATCTGCAGAACGTCCGGGGTCCCCACATAGGGGGTGCTATAGAGCAATGCTGGACAGTTCTGGGGTCCCCACATAGGGGGTGCTATAGAGCAATGCCGGACAGTTCTGGGGTCCCCACATAGGGGGTGCTATAGAGCAATGCTGGACAGTTCTGGGGTCCCCACATAGGGGGTGCTATAGAGCAATGCCGGACAGTTCTGGGGTCCCCACATAGGGGGTGCTATAGAGCAATGCTGGACCGTTCTGGGGTCCCCACATAGGGGGTGCTATAGAGCAATGCCGGACAGTTCTGGGGTCCTCACATAGGGGGTGCTATAGAGCAATGCTGACCCATGCTGGACAGTTCTGGGGTCCCCACACAGGGGGTGCTATAGAGCAATGCTGCCCCTTGCTGGACAGTTCTGGGGTCCTCACATAGAGGGTGCTATAGAGCAATGCTGACCCATGCTGGATAGTTATGGGGTCCTCACATAGGGGGTGCTATAGAGCAATGCTGACCCTTGCTGGACAGTTCTGGGGTCCCCACATAGGGGGTGCTATAGAGCAATGCTGAGCCATGCTGGACAGTTCTGGGGTCCCCACATAGGGGGTGCTATAGAGCAATGCCGACCTATACTGGACAGTTATGGGGTCCCCACATGAGGGACGCTATAGAGCAATGCCGACCCATGCTGGACAGTTCTGGGGTCCTCACATAGGGGGTGCTATAGAGCAATGCTGACCCATGCTGGACAGTTCTGTGGTCACCACATAGACCAGGGGGTGCTATAGAGGAAGGCTGACCCATGCTGGACTGTTCTGGGGTCTCCACACAAGTCAGGGGGTGCTATAGAGGAAGGCTGACCCATGCCGGACTGTTCTGGGGTCTCCACACAAGTCAGGGGGTGCTATAGAGCAATGTTGACCCATGCTGGACAATCCTGGTGTCCCCACACAGGCCAGCAGGAGTTGTAGAACAATGCTGGCATATGCAGGATGCATCTGTGGTCCCTACACAGGCTGAGGAGCACTATGAAGCAATGTCAGCCAATTCTGAACAGTTTTGGGGTCCCCACAAAGGCAGGGGGTGCTATAGAGCAATGCTGGCCCACACAGGCCAGAGAATGCTGTGGAGTAATGCTGCCTAATGCAGGACACATCTGGGGTGCACTATGGAGCAATGCTGACCCATGTAGGACAGTTGGGGCCAGAGAGGAGAGATGTGTCAGTGCTCAGTGTCTCCATCTGTTGGTACAATGCTGTTCACAATGTCCGGATCTGCAGATGTCTAGTTTTTTATTAATAAAAACTTGCTCCTTCCTTATCCCCATTCCTTCCCATCCTCACATTCCTACCCTTTACCACCCCCTTCCCTTCTCTTCCATATTTCTCCCATCCCTGCCCTTCTCATTGCTTTCCCTCTTCCTCTGCTGTCCCTGTCCTCTGGCCTCCCCCCCCCATCCCTTTCCCCATTGTTCCCCTCCCTTCACATTCTTCCCTTCCCCTCTCTTGCCATCCTCACCTTCCTTACCACCCTTTCCTCTTCCTCCCCTACTACATCCTCCCTACCTTCCCTCTCCCTCTTCTCTTCATCCCTATTTCCATCTTTCCTTTCTCTTACCTGCTCATCATCTTCTTTCCTCCCCATCTTCCCACCTTCCGCTCTCTTCCTATTCTCCTTCCTATCCTTCTTCCACAGTTCTCCACTCTCCCCTCCATCACTGGACCTTCTATTGTCCCTCTACTCTTCCATCCATCTGTAGACCTTCCACAGTCCTCCACTCTCCCCTCCATTACTGGACCTTCTATTGTCCTCCACTCTTCCATCCATCAGTAGACCTTCCACAGTCCTCCACTCCTGCTTCCATCACTGGACCTTCCACAGTTCTCTAATCTTCCTTCAATCAACAGACCTTCCATGGTCCTCTACTCTTCCTTCCTTTACCAGACTTTCCACGGTCCTCTACGCTTTCTTCCATCACTGGACCTTCCAGAGTTCTATACTTTCCTTCCATCACCAGACCTTCCCCAGTCCTCTACTCTTCCTTCGATTACCAGACCTTCCACAGTCCTCTAATCTTCCTCCATAGTGCTCTACTCTCCCCTGGCCGGTCACTGACTGCAGCCACGAGAAGAAGATCAGGTTTCATCTTCCAACTGGATTATTTGGACTTTCGAAGAGTTTTATCAATAAAAATGTTGAATTTTAGTTCTCCTGTCATCAAATCAGAAAACTCCTCCATTCCTTCTATTAATCAGTTTTTGGGATTTGTGTCTTCATGTTTAATGCGATTATCTGATGGTATTTACGGGACATTGTTTTTACCACCAGCTGCAAAGTAGTATTTATAAACCTTAGTGCTCCGAGCTGCACATTCACTATTGTCTATTAAACTGTGTCTGCAATGGGAAAGTAATACCTTACCCTCTTCACCTAAAGAAGACCCCCAGGTAAGTGCATGATGGGTGCTTTCTTTACTCAGGGCCTGTTGGCAGACCTGATTCTCCACCAGTTCTCTCCAAGCTGGCCACCTCCACTCATCTCCTTACTGCAAGACTCGGGCAAGGCATGCACATACCTGTATCTGAAAACCATTCTGCCATCTTGGCAGCTTCCAATCATCTGGCCTTAGGCCCACCGGAGGAGCTCTGTAATAAAGAAATATCCGCACCAAATGCTTTTTAAATACTTTACTTGAACCACAAACCTAAACTCACTCCAGAAAGCAGCACAATGCCAAGCTCCTTTCCCACTTCATCAATACTTTACACAATCACAAGAACTGGGGGTTTCTCACAGTCTTTCCATTTCTCCAGCAACAACCCTTTATGTAAGTCCCTTCTATGAGGAGCACCCCAAGACCTACCCCGGAGGGGCTTCTTCTCAACTTCCCCTTACCCTACAATAATGACCACTTGAGGCCAGTTATTCCCACAAATCTCGGAGGCTCCACCTAAGAAGGCATTTTATATATATATATATATATATATATATATATATATATATATATATATATATAACAATAAAACAGGGAGAACCCACCTCCATTACACAACCCTAGGCAGGACTTTACCTTGAAGGAACCTATTCTCCCCCTATAGCCTGTGGTGTCCTTTTAATTCTGATAATGAATACTAGGTCCTCCCTAAGCCTCACTCTTGGAGTGATGGACAGCCTTGCCCGCCAATTGTTAGATTTAGGCCCGGGACAAGACCAGGGCCATCCTCTCAGCTAGAAAACATGCTTTTATATTTGCATACCAGAGCACCCTGAGATTTGTGCCTCCTGGGGCATGGAATAAGTGTTAGGAAACCGACATTCTGCACTATTATATTACCTTCTAATTATATTTAGTTTAAATCTATTCTCTGTATATCAGCATATGGTGCAGAGCTTGTCAGACAGGATAGCACACCACCTACAGTATATGTCTGCTTCTCCCACTAATGACTCCACTGTCTAGGAGGGAGGAGAAGAAGTCTCTGAAGAGGTTGGGAGCACTGACTTCTCTATCTTGGGTATGTATCATGGGGCAATGTTACACAACTTTATTTGTCCACAAGATGGGAGGGTGCCAATTAGTTTTGCCTAACTGTGACTGGAATACAATTGCCAGGGGCCTGGGGGGGCCCAGGCCTAAATCTGTGTAAGGGGCTCCAAAATTTGATGGCTGCCCTGTTCCCCACAAACTGCACCGACATTCCGCATGCCACTGCAGAACTGGATGATGTTAGCTGGAAACAAAGCCATCTCCTGCAAAATTTCAGCCAATCGGTGAAGAAGATGGATCTAGCCAATGAGGTGCCGCACAAGCCGCGCTGAGAACATGAGAACAACATCACTTCCTCACAGCTTCCCAGTCAGTCTCCACATGGAGCTAATGTTGGCAAGGAGGTAAGAAAGCATCACAAGGGTGAGTGGGGGGGGGTGCAAGTAGCTGGTCTTGCCTAGAGCGCAAAATAGTCTAGCACCGGCCCTGCTTATATGACAAGAGGTACCTCTGCCCATTGTCCACTTCCCCTACATCTCAGAGGCCTCGGGTCTTTTGGCTGGATGTGGTGGTGTCCCAGATCAGCTACCATTGTTCTCAGAAGCCCATAAAGATCCCACCACCAATAATTTCCTTTGGGATGCATGGAAGGCATTTCCTCATGGTCTGCTTTTCTCTCCCATTCCTGTTATAAAGAAATAAAATCCTCTCATCAGGCCGCTGAGAAACCAGCCAAGGACGGTGATGACACTGAATCTCATAGAAAAGTTGGTTCATAATGATGGGATGTTTCCACCAAACCCTCCAGAAGAGGCAGAAACCGTCAATGATTTATTCATCTTCCAATTGCAGATCTAAGGGCGTCTTTGTCCCTGTAGCCGGAACGCCCTATAAAAGGAGACGATGGTTGGACTGAGGAGAGCATGGATGGAAGTGTGTGTTCACCTGATGCTCTCACACATGGACCAGTTTAGGGATAATGTATCTCTTTCTCTTTTACAAGTAGATCTATCAGAGTTATTTGTAGTGGGATTTTATAGCATGTAACTGAATCCCATCTTCCCCTAATCAGTCCCAGCTTCTCTTGCTCTTTATAGCTATTACCATGAAGAGTGCACAATAAATTTATCTAATAGAACCTGCTGGGAGAATAGGGGGGAGAGGGGACCCAGCCTGACCCCAAGACAATCGTTCCATATTCGACGTGACTGGAGCTGCTTTCAATCGGCACTGGGTTTATTATAACGCTTTATTAAAGGAATGTTTGAGTGGACGGGAACCATAAAAGTCATTGTATCCAGAGAAGACTAAAAGCCAGGATGAGCTGAAAGAAATGGAAGGGAAATAATGGACCAAGATGGGAAGGAGATAGACATCACAAACGTTTCTAGAGAGGTTGGCGAAGAACAATGGGAAAATCCAATCTGTTGGGGTCATCTACCATCTACCCTTCAAGAGGTCCCAGAGAATGTCTTTTCTCACAAGCCAAGGGGTCCCATACTGACAGGTCTCCCAGTGGCCATTGAGAGCTTGTCCATGGCATGGAGTCACACAGTCTTCATTGGGAATACATTGTATCCAGACAAGATTAAAGGCTGATAGAAATGGAAGGGAAATAATGGACCAAGATGGGAAGGAAATCTACATCACACACTTTTCTGGAGGGGTTGGTGAAGGACACAGCCAATATAATGGGGGAATCCTATCTTCTTGGGTCACCTACCTTTAAGTGGTTCCAGAGAATGTCTTTTCTCACAATCCAAGGGGTCCCACATAGACAGGTCTCCATCTAGTATAAACATTATTGTCACAAAACAAAGACCACCTTCTGTGCACCAAAAGTGGCCATTGTGGGCTCCATGGCATGGAGTCACTTAGCCTTCTCTAGAAAGACACTGTATCATAGTTACATAGTTACATAGTAGGTGAGGTTGAAAAAAGACACAAGTCCATCAAGTCCAACCTATGTGTGTGATTATGTGTCAGTATTACATTGTATATCCCTGTATGTTGCGGTCATTCAGGTGATTATCTAATAGTTTCTTGAAGCTATCAATGCTCCCCGCTGAGACCACCGCCTGTGGAAGGGAATTCCACATCCTTGCCGCTCTTACAGTAAAGAACCCTCTACGTAGTTTAAGGTTAAACCTCTTTTCTTCTAATTGTAATGAGTGGCCACGAGTCTTATTAAACTCTCTTCTGCGAAAAAGTTTTATCCCTATTGTGGGGTCACCAGTACAGTATTTGTAAATTGAAATCATATCCCCTCTCAAGCGTCTCTTCTCCAGAGAGAATAAGTTCAGCGCTCGCAACCTTTCCTCATAACTAAGATCCTCCAGACCCTTTATTAGCTTTGTTGCCCTTCTTTGTACTCGCTCCATTTCCAGTACATCCCTCCTGAGGACTGGTGCCCAGAACTGGACAGCATACTCCAGGTGCGGCCGGACCAGAGTCTTGTAGAGCGGGAGAATTATCGTTTTATCTCTGGAGCTGATCCCCTTTTAATGCCAATATTCTGTTTGCTTTATTAGCAACAGCTTGGTATTGCATGCCATTGCTGAGCCTATCATCTACTAGGACCCCCAGGTCCTTTTCCATCCTAGATTCCCCCAGAGTTTCTCCCCCCAGTCTATAGATTGCATTCATATTTTTGCCACCCAAATGCATTATTTTACATTTTTCTACATTGAACCTCATTTGCCATGTAGTCGCCCACCCCATTAATTTGTTCAGGTCTTTTTGCAAGATTTCCACATCCTGTGGAGAAGTTATTGCCCTGCTTAGCTTAGTATCGTCCACAAATACAGAGATTGAACTGTTTATCCCATCCTCCAGGTCGTTTATAAACAAATTAAATAGGATTGGTCCCAGCACAGAACCCTGGGGAACCCCACTACCCACCCCTGACCATTCTGAGTACTCCCCATTTATCACCACCCTCTGAACACGCCCTTGTAGCCAGTTTTCAATCCATGTACTCACCCTATGGTCCATGCCAACGGACCTTATTTTGTACAGTAAACGTTTATGGGGAACTGTGTCAAATGCTTCTGCAAAATCCAGATACACCTCGTCTACGGGCCTTCCTTTATCTAGATGGCAACTCACCTCCTCATAGAAGGTTAATAGATTGGTTTGGCAAGAACGATTCTTCATGAATCCATGCTGATTACTGCTAATGATATTGTTCTCATTACTAAAATCTTGTATATAGTCCCTTATCATCCCCTCCAAGAGTTTACATACTATTGATGTTAGGCTAACTGGTCTGTAATTCCCAGGGATGTTTTTTGGGCCCTTTTTAAATATTGGTGCTACATTGGCTTTTCTCCAATCAGCTGGTACCATTCCAGTCAATTGACTGTCTGTAAAAATTAGGAACAACGGTCTGGCAATCACCTGACTGAGTTCCCTAAGTACCCTCGGATGCAAGCCATCTGGTCCCGGTGATTTATTAACGTTAAGTTTCTCAAGTTTAATTTTAATTCTGTCCTCTGTTAACCATGGAGGTGCTTCCTGTGTTGTGTCATGAGGATAAACACTGCAGTTTTGGTTAATGAAGCCCCCCGATTCACTCGTGAAGACTGAGCAGAAGAATAAATTCAATACCTTTGCCATCTCCCCATCCTTTGTAACCAGATGTCCTTCCTCATTCTTTATGGGGCCAATATGGTCTGTCCTCCCTTTTTTACTGTTTACATACTTAAAGAATTTCTTGGGATTTTTTTTGCTCTCCTCCGCTATGTGTCTTTCATATTCTATCTTAGCCGTCCTAATTGCACCCTTACATTTCTTGTTGCATTCTTTATAAAGTCTGAATGCTGAGGATGATCCCTCAACCTTGTATTTTTTGAAGGCCTTCTCCTTTGCTTTTATATGCATTTTTACATTGGAGTTAAGCCATCCATTTTGTTCGCTCTTTTAAATTTATTACCCAATGGGATACATTGGCTAATGCCCTTATTTAATATGCTCTTAAAGCAAACCCATCTCTCCTCCGTATTCTTTGTTCCTAATATTTTATCCCAATTTATGCCTTTTAGCAAGGTTTGTAGTTTAGGGAAGTTGGCTCTTTTGAAATTCAGTATCCAGAGAAGACTAAAGGCTGAGAGAAATGGAAGAGAATTTTGGACCAAGATGGAAAGGAAATAGACATCACACACTTTCTAGAGAGGTTGGTGAAGGACACAGCCAATATAACAGGAGAATCCCATCTGCTGGGGTCACCTACCTTCAAGAGATCCCACATTTGCAGCTCCCCCAGTGGCCAGTGAGAGCTCATTCAGTCACACAGTCTTTACTGGAAAGATATTGTATACAGAAAAGAAAAAAAGCCAGGATGAGCTGAGAGAAATGGAAAATAAATAAGGGACCAAGATAGGAAGGAAATAGACGTCACACACGTATCTGGAGAGGTTGTCTTAGGACACAGCCAATATAATAGGAAATCCCATTTAGTGGGGTCACCTACCTTCAAGAGGTCCCAGAGAATGTCTTTTCCCACAATCCATGGGGTCCCACACTGACAGGTCTGGCAGTGGCCATTGAGAGCTTGTCCATGGCATACAGTCATACAGTCTTTATTAGCAATAAATTGTATCTAGAGAAGACTAAAAGCCAGGATGACCTGAGAGAAATGTAAGGGAAATAATGGACCAAGATGGGAAAGAAATAGACGTCACACACGTTTCAAGAGAGGTTGGCAAAGGCCATAGCCAATATAATGGGAGAATCCCATCTGCTGGGGTCACCTACCTTCAAGATGTCTCAGAGAATGTCTTTTCCCACAATCCAAGGGGTCCCACACTGACATGCCTCCATCTAGTAGAAACATTACTGTCACAAAACAAAGACTGCCTTCTGTACATAGAAAGTGGCCATTGTGGGCTCCTCCATGGTATGAAGTCACACAGTCTTCACCAGAAAGACATTTACAATGAATATGCTCCAGTATGCGACCTTTGGGACTGGTCCACCGGAAATAGAAAGTCAAAGCAAAGTACTGTCAATGGACAATAATATAATCTGTGAACAAGATATGGTCAGAGCAGATTAACAGGTCATGAACATGTAAGCAGGGGTTAGTACCCTTTTTAGTAAGGCCCCTTCCCTTTGGTGGGTATAGTGGGTGGAGCTATTCTGCCATATATAATCTAGGACCGGAAGAGCGTGGGGCAGAGGGTGATGGGAAAAGGTTACCCCTTATATAATAATATGTAAGCCTGTTGCCTGAGGAAGTGGACCCTTTTGGGTAGGTCCAATTGGAGAACCCACCTTTGGGGGACCTGTAGTAAGGATATTGGAAGAGTTGGGCGACCACACTATGTTAATGTTGGTTGTACACTGTGGTGAATTACTGATGCTGGACTCGAAGTATTTGAGGTGAAGGTCTTGGTTTGAGGAACTATTGTTATGCTCTTGCCACAGTAAAAATTGTTAAAAGGCTGAACATGTGGATGTTCCTTCATTTCCAAAGATGAGCCTCAGGCCAGGAGAATGTAGATGATCCAAGATGGTGGTGTTTCTCCATATTACAGGTGTGTGCATACCCTGTATCATTCCTGAGCATAAAGAAGGAGAGAGGTGTCCCTGGCCTGCTTGAGGGGAGCTTGCAATGAATCAGCGGGCCTGCTAACAAATGGACCCAGATGGGTGGTGTTTGGGCAGAGTTATATCACAGCTTAAGGGCAGGCAAAAGATGGACTCTAGGAACAGGGTGGGATTATAGACAGAATACCAAAAATAACTCCCCCCCCCCCAGAGTACTGAAGTGCAACAAAAGACTAAAAATTGGGAATTGGAATCTTAGTACTCCAAGCAGAATATATATATCTCACACCAGGTAATATCACAAGCATACTAAACTGCATACTGCATTTAGGCCAGCAGGGGGCAGAGTTGAGTGTCCAGAAATAGCACGCCTGTAGCATATGATTGGGAGCTGCTGGTTGTACTGTGGCTTGTCTATTAGTATGTTAGTCAGTAAACCATCAGAGAAAACAACAAAAGTTTGCTGGACTTCCATCCATTCCATGGTGTGTAGGCAGAGATCTCTCCAAGCCATGGATAATGGAGAGAATTGGGGTGTACCCTGAGGGAAAACCATCTTCAGCATCATGCTGAGTACGCCAAAAATGCTTGTGAGCGCGGCCTGGCCACAACATGATAATGGCAGCTGCTGATCAAGTTATAGCACACATGGGTGGTGACAGAGGGGCGCTCACAACCAAACGCAACAGAAAATTTCCCCCCGTGTGCGAATCTGATGACGCATCTTCATTATCTCCACGTACGCCATGTACCACCAACCTCTTCGCGCAACGAACGTACAAATTATTTTGGACTGAACGCCCCAAATCCATTTCTTCTAAAAAGCTTTATTGAGCCAAGTGGTGAGGACAATATAAATATAATAACTCATTAACTCTGCCCCAAAGGTGTATTAAAATAATTATTCAGTGCCAGTCACTACAGTATGTTCTCTGTGGAGAATGCCAAATAATTATGAGTGCGACTGCACTTTAAATATTAGGTGTTAAAACCCCTGTAAGAAGAAAGTTATATAAATAACACAGTGTAACAATGTATCTAAAACATATCCACTTTCACAAATATTGTGCTCCAAAAATGATACAGCTCCATTCACAAACAATGTGTCCAGAAAAATGATTCATACATCCAAAGACACATAAACCAAGTTCTTAAAGTGGAATTCCAACCAAAACCAAAAACTAATGCTAAACCTACTCTCTGCCCCATTCTAAGCCTGTAACTTAAGTGGTCAGACCATGACCTCAGCGACCAGTTTGTGACCTCAGTGGCTAGTCCATGACCTGAGTGGCCAAACTGTGACCTTACTGGTCAAACCATGACCTCAATGACTTTCCAGTAGCCTTAAAGACAAGACCATCACCTCAGGTGTAAGACTGTGACCTATGTGGCAAGACTTTGACGTCAGTGGTCAGACCGTGACCTTATTGGCTAGTTCATGACCCCAGTTCAAGACTTTGACCTAAGTGGAAAGATCTTAACCTCAGTTGTCAGACCAAGACCTCAGTGGCCTGTTTGTGACCTCAATGGCAAGACTGTGAACCTCAGTGGATAGTCCATGACCTTAGTAGCCTGTCTGTGACTTTACAGGTCTTAACATGACCTCAGTGACTTACCAGTAGCCTTAAAGGTAAAATCATTACCTCAGGAGCAAGACTGTGACCTATGTGGCAATACTTTTACCTCAGTGGTCAAACCATCACCTCCTTGGCTAGTTCATGTCCTCAGTGCAAAACTACATCCTAAGTGGTAAGATTGTGACCTCAGTGGTCAGTCCATGATCTCAGAGGCCAGTTTGTGGCCGTAGTGGCAAGACTGTGAACCTCAGTGGATAGTCCATGACCTTAGGAGCCCATCTGTTACCTGAGTGGCCAGACTGTGACTTTAATGTTCAGACCATAACATCTGTTTCATACCAGTAGCCTTAAAGACCAGACCATTACTTTAGTGGCAAGACTGTGTGAACCTCAGTGGATAGTCCATGACCTTAGTAGACTGTCTGTAACTTTACTGGTCTTATTGTGACTTTGGTGACTTAGCAGTAGCCTTAAAGACAAAATCATTGCCTCATGAGCAAGACTGTGGCAAGACTTCTACCTCAGTAGTCAGACCGTCACCTTATTGGCTAGCCCATGACCTTAGTGGGTAGTCTGTAACCTAAGTGGTAAGATTGTGACCTCAGTGGTCAGACCAGGACCTCAGTTGCCAGTTCGTGATCTCAGTGGCAAGACTGTGAACCTCAGGGGCTAGTCCATGACCTGAGTGGCCAAACTGTGACCTTACTGGTCACACCAGGACCTCAGTGACTTACCAGTAGTCACATGACCTCAGTGCAAAACTATTACCTAAGTGGTGAGATTGTGACCTCAGTGGTCAGACCATGATCTCAGAGGCCAGTTTGTGGCCTCAGTGGCAAGACTGTGAACCTCAGTGGATAGTCCATGACCTTAGTAGCCCATCTGTGATCTGAGTAGCCAGACTGTGACTTTACTGTTCAGAGCATATCCTCATTGACTTACCAGTAGCCTTAAAGACCAGACCATTACCTCAGTGGCAAGACTGTGAACCTCAGTGGATAGTCCATGACCTTAGTGGCTAGTCTGTGACTTTACTGGTCACACCATTACCTCACTAAATTACCAGTAGTCTTGAAGACCAGACCATTTCCTCAGAAACAAGACCATGACCTATCTGGCAAGACTTTGACCTCAATGGTCAGACCAACCCCTTTTTAGCTAGTCCATGACCTCAGACTGTGACCTAAGTGGTAAGATTGTGACCTCAGTGGTCAGACCATGACTAGTTCATGACCTCAGTGGCAAGTCTGTGAACCTCAATGGCTAGTCCATGACCTTAGCGGCAAGTACAGGGCCTGAGTGGCCAGACTGTGACCTAACTGGTCACACCATGACCTCAGTGACTTACCAGTAGTCTCAATGACCAGACCATTACCTCAGGAGTAAGACTGTGACCTATGTGATGAGACTTTGACCTCAGTGGTCAGATCTTCACTCTATCGGCTAGACAGTGACCTTAGTGGCAAGACTGTGAATGTCAATGGCTAATCCTTGACCTTAATGGGCAGTCTGAAACCAAGTGGTAGAATCGTGACCTCAGTGGTCAGACCATAACCTCAGCGGTCAGTTCATGACCTTAGTGGCTAGTCCATGACCTTAGTGTCCAGTATGTGACCTGAGTGGCCAGACTGTAACCTTACTGGTAACACTATGATCTCAGTGACTTACCAGTAGCCTTAAAGACCAGACCATGACCTCTGGAGCTAGTCTGTGACTTCAGTGGCAAGACTATGACCTCAGGAGCCAGTCCATGACCTCCAGTGGCTAGACCCTAGTGGTCAGACTGCGACTTGTCCATTGTGTAAAATTCCACTCACAGAGAGAAACAATCCTTCCTAACTCCTTAAAGACAATGGGATCATTTGCCTACATATATCCCCATTGTATATCTTTTACCAGATTAGTAGCACTGTAAACCCAGTTATCTAGTTGGCCACACCATTACCTCAGCAGCCATTCTGTGACTATACTGTTGTTCAACTTATTGGTTAAACTAGATCAGGGGTCTCCAAACTTCTTAAACAATGGGCCAGACTGCTTCTCAGGCTTTAGGGGGGGTCGGACTACGACCAGTGAAAATGGAAAATTCTACAGCATCTATGGAAGTCCACAGTGTCTCAGGCTTGGTTGTCTTTAGGTGTAGGAATAGTGTTCCATCGTTGGTATTAGTGGCAGGAACAGTGCCCCATCATTGATGCTAGTAGGAGGAGTTATGCCCTATTTTTGGTGTCAGTGGAAGGAATAGTGCCCCATTGTTGGTGTCAGTGGGAGGAATATAGCTCAACTGTTGGTGTCAGGAAAAGGAATAGTGCTCCATCATTGGTATCAATAGAAGGAATAATGCCTCAAGGGCTGGACAAAGGCAAGCAAAGGACCACATCCGGCCCTTAGGCCATAGTTTGGAGACCACTGAACTAGATTGACTTGTGTATTTTTTCAGCCAGACTGTGTAACATCTTAGTGGTCAGAAAATGACCTCAGCGGTCATATTGGGATCTTAGTGGTCAGAAAATGACCTCAGTGGTCATGTTGTGATCTTAGTGGTAGGAAAATAACCTCAGTGGTCATGTTGGGATCTAGTGGTTGGAAAATGACCTCAGTGGCCATGTTACAATCATAATGGTCAGAAAATGACTTCAGCAGCCATGGTGTGATCTTAGTGGTCAGAAAATGACCTCAGTGGTCATGTTGTGATCTTAGTGGTCAGAAAATAACCTCAGCGGTCATTTTGGGATCTTAGTGGTCAGAAAATGACCTCAGCAGTCATGTTGGGATCTTAGTGGTCAGAAAATGACCTCAGTGGCCATATTGTAATCTTGGTGATCCTGAAAATGACCTAAGTGGCCATGTTGTAATCTTAGTGGTCCTGAAAATTACTTCAGTGGCCATGTTGTAATCTTTGCGGTTCTGAAAATGACCTCAGTGGCCATGTTGTGATCTTAGTGGCCATAAAATGAAATCAGTGGACATATTTTAATCTTGGTGATCCTGAAAATGACCTCAGTGGCCATGTTGTGATCTTAGTGGTCGGAAAACGACCTCAGTGGTCATGCCATGACCTGAATGGTCAGACTGTGACTTCAGTGGCCTTGTGGTAACCTGTCCATTATGTTAAGACTCCAACTTCACAGAGGAAAAAAAATCCTCCCTGACCCCACAAAGGCAATTTTATGGCAATCTTACATGTATTGTTAATTTAATTACTGACATCATCATTCTCCACACCCAGCCAATCAGGTGAGGAGATTAACCTCAGGTATAACAAACTTTCAGAAATAGCAGTTGTCGGTGAATTACAATGACCTGAGGCATGAGGCATAATGTGGCTCCTTGGATAAAGGACCAGCTATGTATTGTGTAGTCTGTCTACTCCAGATGTTTCTGTGATTTCAGCATCTAATTAGTTGAAGGGGGGGGGGGGCTGCTTGTCTCTCATTGTCTCATTACCACCACCCCTCCCCTCACATCAGAGGCCAGCCTGGGATACTGCGCGTCTGCATAAGTGGGTGATAAATGAGACCTCATCCCAGAGAGGAGGGGGAGGGGGGCTCACTGGGTGATCATAGGCAGAAATGAAGGGGTGATACAAGGGTGAGGGGATGACCTTCTACATGGAGAAGGGTGGGGGGTGCTGGGATCAGTGTGAAGAACATCTGACATTACTTATGGGTGGAGTAGTGTAGAAGCAGTGTGGGGTTTGGACCCCTGGAGTGGGGAGGGATGGTGGGACCAGTGTAGGGACCCTATATAGTTAGTTATAGTTGGAGAAGGGTTGGAGCAGCGTGGAGTCTAGACCCCTGTAGTTAAGAAGAATGGTGAGACCAGTGTAGGGGTCTTCTGAAATTAGTTATGCATAGAGTAGAGTTGGAACAGTGCAGGGGCTGAACCTCCGTGTATATGAGGTATAGTAGGACCAGGGTAGGGATCTTCTGAAATTAGTTATGTGTGGAGTAGAGTTGGAGCAGTGTAGGGGCTGGACTTCTGTGTATAAGAGGGATGGTAGAACCAGTGTAGGGGGTCTTCTGAAATTAGTTATGGGTGGAGTAGAATTGGAGCAGTGTTGAGGTTGGACCTCTGTAGTTAGGAGCGGGAATGGCACCAGTGTAGGAGTCTTCTGAAATTAGTTATGGGTGGAGTAGAGTTAGAGCAGTGTAGGGGCTGGACCTCTGTGTATAGGAAGGGTGGTGGCACCAGTGTAGGAGTCTTCTGAAATTAGTTAGGCGTGGAGTAGAATTGGTGCAGTATTGAGGTTGGACCTCTGTAGTTAGGAGCAGGGATGGCACCAGTGTAGGTGTCTTCTGAAATTAGTTATGCGTGGAGTAGAGTTGGAGCAGTGTAGGGGCTGGACTTCTGTGTATAGGAGGAATGGTAGAACCAGTGTAGGGGTCTTCTGAAATTAGTTATAGGTGGAGTAGAGTTGGAGCAGTTTTGGGGTTGGACCTCTGTGGTTAAGAGTGGTGATGGCACCAGTGTAGGGATCTCCTGAAATTAGTTATGGGTGGAGTAGAGTTGGAGCAGTGTAGGGGCTGGACCTCTGTGTATAGGAAGGGTGGTGGGACCAGTGTAGGAGTCTTCTGAAATTAGTTATGATTGGAGTAGATTTGGAGCAGTGTAAAGGCTGGACTTCTGTTTATAGGAGGGATGGTAGAACCAGTGTAGGGATCTTCTGAAATTAGTTATGGGTGGAGTAGAGTTGGAGCAGTGTAGGGGCTGGACTTCTGTGTATAGGAAGGATGGTAGAACCAGTGTAGGGATCTCCTGAAATTAGTTAAGGGTGGAGTAGAGTTGGAGCAGTGTAGGGGCTGGACTTCTGTGTATAAGAGGGATGGTAGAACCAGTGTAGGGGGTCTTCTGAAATTAGTTATGGGTGGAGTAGAATTGGAGCAGTGTTGAGGTTGGACATCTGTAGTTAGGAGCGGGAATGGCACCAGTGTAGGAGTCTTCTGAAATTAGTTATGGGTGGAGTAGAGTTAGAGCAGTGTAGGGGCTGGACCTCTGTGTATAGGAAGGGTGGTGGGACCAGTGTAGGAGTCTTCTGAAATTAGTTAGGCGTGGAGTAGAATTGGTGCAGTATTGAGGTTGGACCTCTGTAGTTAGGAGCAGGGATGGCACCAGTGTAGGTGTCTTCTGAAATTAGTTATGCGTGGAGTAGAGTTGGAGCAGTGTAGGGGCTGGACTTCTGTGTATAGGAGGAATGGTAGAACCAGTGTAGGGGTCTTCTGAAATTAGTTATAGGTGGAGTAGAGTTGGAGCAGTTTTGGGGTTGGACCTCTGTGGTTAAGAGTGGTGATGGCACCAGTGTAGGGATCTCCTGAAATTAGTTATGGGTGGAGTAGAGTTGGAGCAGTGTAGGGGCTGGACCTCTGTGTATAGGAAGGGTGGTGGGACCAGTGTAGGAGTCTTCTGAAATTAGTTATGATTGGAGTAGATTTGGAGCAGTGTAAAGGCTGGACTTCTGTTTATAGGAGGGATGGTAAAACCAGTGTAGGGATCTTCTGAAATTAGTTATGGGTGGAGTAGAGTTGGAGCAGTGTAGGGGCTGGACTTCTGTGTATAGGAAGGATGGTAGAACCAGTGTAGGGATCTCCTGAAATTAGTTAAGGGTGGAGTAGAGTTGGAGCAGTGTAGGGGCTGGACCTCTGTGTATAGGAGGGGTGGTGGGACCAGTGTAGGAGTCTTCTAAAATTAGTTATGGGTGGAGTAGAGTTGGAGCAGTGTAGGGGGTGGACTTCTGTGTATAGGAAGGATGGTAGAACCAGTGTAGGGATCTCCTGAAATTAGTTATGGGTGGAGTAGAGTTGGAGCAGTGTAGGGGCTGGACCTCTGTGTATAGGAAGGGTGGTGGGACCAGTGTAGGAGTCTTCTAAAATTAGTTATGGGTGGAGTAGAGTTGGAGCAGTGTAGGGGCTGGACTTTCTGTGTATAGGAGGGATGGTAGAACCAGTGTAGGGATCTCCTGAAATTAGTTATGGGTGGAGTAGAACATTATATAGGGTACATATGAGATCTCTGTAGTCAGAAGGGATAGTGGGATGAGTATGGGGGTCCCCTCACAATAGTTATGGGTGGAGAAGAGTTGGGACAGTGTAGGGGGTGAAGGGAGTCTATTGTGGTGAAAGGAAGGGTGGGGGTTTCTGAGAACATAAGTAGTGCATCATACCTTTCAACTTTTTGAGATGGGAATGAGAGACACCTATCAGCACAAGTATGCAGGCATAGGACACACCCCCTGCCACACCTCCCTTAAAATAAGATTGGTTAAACCAACAAGTTTTTACCACTACTATTCCTTTATATTGGCTTTTGGAATTTACAAATGCAGCAATTTGGAAATCAGATGAAAGGTTTAGTGCTGGAAAACACTTTTTGATAGATAAAAAGTGCATTTCATATAGAACTATATAGATCAGACCAACATGAGGGACAAATAAGGAGCAATGAGGGACAGAGGGACATTGCTCCAAATCAGGGACAGTCCCTCAAAATCAGGGACAGTCCCTCGAAATCAGGGACAGTTGGGAGCTATGGTGCATTGTATGTGTTGTGATGGATGAAGGGGACAGGAGAGGAAACTCCTGGAGTGTGTGGGATATGAGAGGGACCCCTGGAGTGGGTGAGATATGCGAAGGGCCTCTGGAGTGGGTGGGATATGAGAGGGACCCCTGGAGTGGGTGAGATATGTGAAGGACCTCTGGAGTGAGTGGGATATGAGAGGGACCCCTGGAGTGGGTGAGATATGTGAAGGACCTCTGGAGTGGGTGGGGTATGAGAGGGACCCCTGGAGTTGGTTGGATATGCGAAGGACCCCTGGAGTGGGTGGGATATGAGAGGGACCACTGGAGTTAGTGGGATAGGTGAAGGACCTCTGGAGTGGGTGGGGCTATGAGAAGGACCCCTGGAGTGGGTGAGATATGTGAAGGACCTCCAGAGTGGGTGGGATATGAGAGGGACCACTGGAGTGGGTGGGGTATGAGAGGGACCCCTGGAGTGGGTGAGATATGTGAAGGACCTCCAGAGTGGGTGGGATATGAGAGGGACCCCTGGAGTGGGTGAGATATGTGAAGGACCTCTGGAGTGGGTGGGATATGAGAGAGTACCCCTGGAGTGGGTGGTATATAAGAGGGACACCTGGAGTTGGTGCGATATGAGAAGGTACCTCTTGAGTTGGTGCGATATAAGAGAGTACCCCTGGAGTGGGTGGGATATGAGAGGGACTCCGGGAGTTGGTAGGATTTGTGAAGGACCCCTGGAGTGGGTGGGATATGAAAGAGTACCCCTGGAGTGGGTGGGATATGAGAGAGACCCCTGGAGTTGGTGGGATATGTGAAGGACCCCTGGAGTTGGTGGGATATGTGAAGGACCCCTGGAGTGGGTGGGATATGAGAGGGCACCTCTTGAGTTGGTGGGATATGTGAGGGACCTCTGGGGTGAGTGGGATATGAGAGGGACTTCTGGAGTTGGCAGGATTTGTGAAGGACCCCTAAAGTAGGTGAGATATGAGGCAACTCTCCTATAGTGGGTGGTATATAAGGAGAACTCCTAATGTGAATGAAATTTGAGGGGGATCCCTGGCATGACAGGGACATGAGGGGCTCCCTGGAGTGGGTGGGATATAAAGGGTCACCCCTAGAGTTGGTGCCATATGAGGGGAAATACCATGGTGTGAGTGGGATATTTGGGGGTCCCCCAGAATGTGTGATTTGAGGGGCATCCCTGCATTGGGTGGCATATGAGGGAGACCTTTAGAGGGGGGCAGAATATGAGGGAGCTACCCAGAGGGGGGTAGTATATAAGGGGCTCCTGGAATGGGTGCGTGTTCCGAGGACCCTGTTCAGGTGGCCAGGATTTGAGAAAGACACCTGAGGTGGGTGGCATAATAGGGGGATCGTTAGAGTAGAAAGAATATTAGGAAAACCCCTGAATTGGGTGAGGAATGAGGGGGTTCCTGGTGTAGGTGAGATACTAGGGGAGCCCCTGGCATAGGTGAGATATTAGGGGCCCCAGGTGTAGGTGAGATATTAGGGGAGCCCCTGGCATAGGTGAGATATTAGGGGAGCCCCTGGCGTAGGTGATATATTAGAGGGCCCTGGCATAGGTGAGATATTAGGGGAGCCCCTGGTGTAGGTGAGATACTAGGGAGCCCCTGGCATAGGTGAGATATTAAGGGGCCCTGATGTAGGTAAGATATTAGAGGGCCCTTGTGTAGGTGAGATATTAAGGGAGCCCCTGGTGTAGGTGAGATAATAGGGGGCCCTAGTGTAGGTGAGATATCAGGGGGGCCCTGGTGTAGGTGAGATATTAGGGGGCCATGGTGTAGGTGAGATACTAGGGGAGCCCTGATGTGGGTGAGATATTAAGGGAGCCCCTGGCATAGGTGAGATATTAGGGGGCCCCAGGTGTAGGTGAGATATTAGGGGAGCCCCTGGCGTAGGTGAGATATTAGGGGGGGCCCTGGCATAGGTGAGATATTAGGGGGTCCCTGGTGTAGGTGTGATACTAGGGGAGCCCCTGGCGTAGGTGAGATATCAGGGGGGCCCTGGTGTAGGTGAGCTATTAGGGGGCCCCTGGTGTAGATGAGATATTAGCGGAGCCCCTGATGTAGGTGAGATATTAGGGGAGCCCCAGGCATAGGTGAGATATTAGGGGAGCCCCTTGCGTAGGTGAGATATTAGGGGGGCCCTAGTGTAGGTGATATATTAGGGGGCCCCTGGCATAGGTGAGATATTAGGGGGGGGCCCTGGCAAAGGTGAGATATTAGGGGGCCCCTGGTGTAGGTGATATATTAGAGGGCCCTGGCATAGGTGAGATATTAGGGGAGCCCCTGGTGTAGGTGAGATACTAGGGAGCCCCTGGCATAGGTGAGATATTAAGGGGCCCTGGTGTAGGTGGGGTATTAAGGGAGCCCCTGGTGTAGGTGAGATAATAGGGGGCCCTAGTGTAGGTGAGATATTAGGGGGCCCTGGTGTAGGTGAGATATTAGGGGGCCATGGTGTAGGTGAGATACTAGAGGAGCCCTGGTGTAGGCGAGATATTAAGGGAGCCCCTGGCATAGGTGAGATATTAGGGGGCCCCAGGTGTAGGTGAGATATTAGGGGAGCCCCTGGCATAGGTGAGATATTAGGGGGGCCCCTGGCATAGGTGAGATATTAGGGGGTCCCTGGTGTAGGTGAGATACTAGGGGAGCCCCTGGTGTAGGTGAGATATCAGAGGGGCCCTGGTGTAGGTGAGATATTAGGGGGCCCCTGGTGTAGATGAGATATTAGGGGAGCCCCAGGCATAGGTGAGATATTAGGGAAGCCCCAGACATAGGTGAGATATTAGGGGAGACCCTTGCGTAGGTGAGATATTAGGGGGGGCCCTGGTGTAGGTGATATATTAGGGGGCCCCTGGCATAGGTGAGATATTAGGGGGGGCCCTGGCAAAGGTGAGATACTAGGGGAGCCCCTGGTGTAGCTAAGATATTAGGGCAGCCCCTGGCGTAGGTGAGATATTAGGGGGGCCCCTGCATAGGTGAGATATTAGGGGGGCCCCTGGCATAGGTGAGATATTAGGGGGTCCCTGGTGTAGGTGAGATACTAGGGGAGCCCCTGGCATAGGTGAGATATCAGAGGGGCCCTGGTGTAGGTGAGATATTAGGGGGCCCCTGGTGTAGATGAGATATTAGGGGAGCCCCTGACGTAGGTGAGATATTAGGGGAGCCCCAGGCATTGGTGAGATATTAGGGGAGCCCCTCGCGTAGGTGAGATATTAGGGGGGCCCTAGTGTAGGTGATATATTAGGGGCCCCTGGCATAGGTGAGATATTAGGGGGGGCCCTGGCAAAGGTGAGATATTAGGGGGCCCCTGGTGTAGGTGAGATAATAGGGGAGCCCCTGGTGTAGGTAAGATATTAGGGGAGCACCTGGTGTAGGTGAGATATTAGGGGGGCCCCTAGTGTAGGTGAGATATTAGGGGGGCCCCTGGCGTAGGTGAGATATTAGGGGGGCCCCTAGCATAGGTGAGATATTAGGGAGCCCCTGGCATAGGTGAGATACTAGGGGAGCCCCTGGTGTAGGTGAGATATTAGGGGGGCCCTGGTGTCGGTGAGATATTAGGGCAGCCCCTGGCGTAGGTGAGATATTAGGGGGGCCCCTGCTATAGGTGAGATTTTAGGGGAGCCCCTGGTGTAGGTGAGATATTAGGGGGCCCCTGGTGTAGGTGAGATATTAGGGGGTCCCTGGTGTAGGTGAGATATTAGGGGAGCCCTGGTGTAGATGAGATAGGGGGGCCCTGGAGTAGGTGAGATATTAGGGGGGCCCTGGTATAGGTGAGATATTAGGGGGCCCCTAGTGTAGGTGAGACATTAGGGGGTCCCTGGTGTAGGTGAGATGTTAGGGGAGCCCCTGGTGTAGGTGAGATATTAGTAGAGCCCCTGGTATAGGTGAGATATTAGGGGGGCCCCTGGTGTAGGTGAGATATTAGGGGGGCCCCTGGTGTAGGTGAGATACTAGGGGAGCCCCTGGTGTAGGTAAGATATCAGGGGGGCCCTGGTGTAGGTGAGATATTAGGGGAGCCCCTGGCATAGGTGAGATATTAGGGGGGCCCCTGGTGTAGGTGAGATATTAGGGGAGCCCCTGGTGTAGGTGAGATATTGGGGGGCCCCTGGTGTAGGTGAGATATCCGGGGGGCCCTGGTGTAGGTGAGATATTAGGGGAGCCCCTGGCGTAGGTGAGATATTAGGGGGGCCCTTGGTGTAGGTGAGATATCAGGGGGGCCCTGGTGTAGGTGAGATATTAGGGGGCCCCTGGTGTAGATGAGATATTAGGGAAGCCCCGGGCGTAGGTGAGATATTAGGGGGGCCCCTGGCATAGGTGAGATATTAGGGGGGGCCCTGGTGTAGGTGAGAATTTAGGGGAGCCCCTGGCGTAGGTGAGATATTAGGGGGGCCCCTGGTGTCGGTGAGATATTAGGGGGGCCCCTGGCATAGGTGAGATATTAGGGGAGCCCCTGGCGTAGGTGAGATATTAGGGGAGCCCCCCGGCATAGGTGAGATATTGGGGGGGCCCTAGTGTAGGTGAGATATTAGGGGGCCCCTGCTGTAGGTGAGATATTAGGGGGGCCCCTGGCGTAGGTGAGATACTAGGGGAGCCCCTGGTGTAGGTAAGATATCAGGGGGGCCCTGGTGTAGGTGAGATATTAGGGGAGCCCCTGGCGTAGGTGAGATATTAGGGGGGCCCCTGGTGTAGGTGAGATATCCGGGGGGCCCTGGTGTAGGTGAGATATTAGGGGAGCCCCTGGCGTAGGTGAGATATTAGGGGGGCCCTTGATGTAGGGGAGATATCAGGTGGGTCCTGGTGTAGGTGAGATATTAGGGGGCCCCTGGCGTAGGTGAGATATTAGGGAAGCCCCGGGCGTAGGTGAGATATTAGGGGGGCCCCTGGCGTAGGTGAGATATTAGGGGGGCCCCTGGTGTCGGTGAGATATTAGGGGAGCCCCTGGCGTAGGTGAGATATTAGGGGAGCCCCCGGCATAGGTGAGATATTGGGGGGCCCTAGTGTAGGTGAGATATTAGGGGGCCCCTGGTGTAGGTGAGATATTAGGGGGGCCCCTGGCGTAGATGAGATATTAGGGGGCCCCTGGTGTAGGTGAGATATTAGGGAAGCCCTGGTGTAGGTGAGATATTAGGGAAGCCCCTGGCGTAGGTAAGATATTAGGGGGGCCTGGTGTAGATGAGATATTAGGGGGCCCTGGTATAGGTGAGATATTAGGGGGCCCCTGGTGTAGGTGAGATATTAGGGGGTCCCTGGTGTCGGTGAGATATTAGGGGGGCCCCTGGCATAGGTGAGATATTAGGGGAGCCCACGGCGTAGGTGAGATATTGGGGGGCCCTAGTGTAGGTGAGATATTAGGGGTCCCCTGGTGTAGTTGAGATATTAGGGGGGCCCCTAGCGTAGGTGAGATATTAGGGGTCCCCTGGTGTAGGTGAGATATTAGGGGGTCCCTGGTGTAGGTGAGATGTTAGAGGAGCCCCTGTTGTAGGTGAGATATTAGGGGGGCCCCTGGCGTAGGTGAGATATTTTGGGGGTCCCTGGTATAGATGAGATATTAGGGGGGCCCTGGTGAAGGTGAGATATTAGGGGGGCCCTGGTATAGGTGAGATATTAGGGGGTCCCTTCTATAGGTGAAATATTAGGGGGTCCCTGGTGTAGGTGAGATATTAGGGGGGCCCTGGTGTAGGTGAAATATTAGGGGGTCCCTGGTGTAGGTGAGATATTAGGGGGGCCCTGGTGTAGGTGAAATATTAGGGGGTCCCTGGTGTAGGTGAGATGTTAGGGGAGCCCCTGGTGTAGGTGAGATGTTAGGGGGTCCCTGGTGTAGGTGAGATGTTAGGGGAGCCCCTGGTGTAGGTGAGATATTAGGGGGTCCCTGGTGTAGGTGAGATATTAGGGGGTCCCTGGTGTAGGTGAGATGTTAGGGGAGCCCCTGGTGTAGGTGAGATATTAGGGGGGCCCTGGTGTAGGTGAGATATTAGGGGGGGCCCTGGTGTAGGTAAGATATTAGGGGGGCCCTGCATTAAATGGGATATGGGTTTGATCAATATGTAGGTGGAACCCTTGTAGTGAGAAGGGAGGTATAATCAGCCTAGGGGTCTATTAATATTAGATATGGGTGGGGTATGAGTTAAAGCAGAGTAGGGGGTAAGAGGAGGAACCTTGTAAAGTGGGATCAGTCCTGATTGGAGTAATGCGTTGTGTGGATTTAGTGATAAGGGGCGGGGTTGTCGGAAGATTTGTTACCCCATAATGGGTAGAATGGGGGGCCCCATGTACTAGAAGAGAAAAGGTAGCAGACCCCAGAAGTCTAAGGGATAGATGGCGAACCCCTATAGTAAAATAGATGGAGGGGGGACCACTGTAGTAGAAAGAATGGGGGGTTGCTGCAGTAGGAGGAAAGAAAGGATACCTGTAGTAGAAAGGGTGGGTAGATCTACCCCTGTAGAAGGATGATGGGAGGGGGGACTCCTGTAGTAGGAAGAAAAGTTAGGGGAATCCCTATAGTAGGAGGGGTGGGGTATCCCTGTAGTAGGAGGAGTAGGTGGACCCCTGTAGTAGAAAGGATGGGGGAGACACCTGTAGAAGGAGAGTGGGGGGGACCCTGTTGTAGAAAGAAAAGTTAGGGGGGTCCATGTAGTAGGAGGGGTGGGGTATCCCTGTAGTAGGAGGAGTAGGTGGACCCCTGTAGTAGAAAGGATGGGGGAGACACCTGTAGAAGGATGGTGGGGGGGGACCCTGTTGTAGAAAGAAAAATTAGGGGGGTCCATGTATTCGGAGGGGTGGGGAGATCCCTGTAGTAGGAGGAAAGAGGGATCCCTGTAGTAGGAGAAATGTGGGATCCCTGTAGTAGGAGGAATGGGGGATCCTTATAGTAGGAGGAATAGAGGGGATCCTTATAATAGGAGAAATGGGGGACCACTGTAGTAGGGGGTATGTGGTGACCCCTCTAGTTGAAGGCAAGGGAGGATCCCTGTAGTAGGTGAAATAATGGGACCCATGTAGTAGGAGGAATGGTGGTCTCTGTAATAAGAAGCGTGTGGGGACACCTGTAGTGGTGGAATAGTTAAGGGGAATCCCTGTAGTAGGATGAATTGGAGGAACCCTGTAGTAAGAGGGGTGGAGGGATCCCTGTAGTAGGAGAAATAGGGGAACCCTTTAGTAGGAGTAGTGGGGATATCCCTGTAGTAGGAGGGGTAGAATCTGTAATTAGTGAGGTGTCTTCCCTCTTCTCCTCCCTGGTCTGCCCCTCCTCCTCCATCTGTAGTAGGAGGAATATCATGGGGGGATCCCTGTAGTAGTAAGAATAGGTGAACCCCAGTAGTAGGAGGACTAGTCGGGGGATCCCTGTAGTAGGAGTAGTGGGGATAGCCCTGTAGTAGGAGGAGTAGGAGCTGTCATCAATGAGGAGTCTTCCCTCTGCTCCTCCCTGGTCCCCCCCTCCTCCTGTGATCTGTAGTAGGAGGAATAATATAAGGGGAACCCCTATAGCAGGAGTGGTGAGGGAACTCTGTAGTGGGGGCATCCCTGTAGTAGGAGGAATAGGGGGCCCCTGTAGTAGGAGTAGTGGGGATATCCCTGTAGTAGGAATAGTGGGAGTAACCCTGTAATAGGAATAGTGAGGGTATCCCTGTAGCTGGAAAAATATTATGGGGGTATCCCTGATCTGTAGTAGGAGGAATATTATAAGGGGAACCCTATAGCAGGAGTGGTGGGGGAACCTCGTAGTAGAAGGAATAGAGGGATCCCTGTAGTAGGAGGAATATTATGGGGGTATTCCTGAAGTAGGAGCAGTGGGGGGACCTCTGTAGTAGTAGGAGGAATGAGGGACCCCTGTAGTAGGAGAAGTAGGGTCTGTCATGAGTGAGGAGTCTTCCCTCTTCCTCTACCTAGTCTGCCCCCCTCCTCCTCTCTGAACTGTAGTAGGAGGAATATTATAAGGGGAACTCTATAGCAGGAGTGGTGGGGGGTGGGGGTGGGGGCTGTAGTAGGAGGAATAGAGGGATCCCTGTAGTAGGAGAAGTGGGGAACCCTGTAGTAGGAGGGGTAGGATCTGTCAGCAGTGAGGAGTCTTCCCCCTCCTTATCCTCTCTGATCTGTAGTATGGAGGAATATTAGGGGGCCCCTATAGTAGGAGTGGTGGGGTGACCCCTGTAGGAGGAGTAGTGGGGATATCCCTGTAGTAGGAGGGGTACAATCCAGCGAGGAGTCTTCCCTCTTCTCCTCCTCTCTGATCTGTAGTATGGAGGAATATTAGGGGGGGCCCTATAGTAGGAGTGGTGGGGGGACCCCTGTAGGAGGAGTAGTGGGGATATCCCTGTAGTAGGAGGGGTAGGATCCAGTGAGGAGTCTTCCCCCCCCTTCTCCTCTCTGATCTGTAGTATGGAGGAATCTTAGGGGGGACCCTATATTAGGAGTAGTGGGGGGACCCCTGTAGGAGTGGTGGGGATATCCCTGTAGTAGGAGGGGTGGGATCCAGTGAGGAGTCTTCCCTCTTCTCCTCCTCTCTGATCTGTAGTATGGAGGAATATTAGGGGGGCCTATAGTAGAAGTAGTGGGGGGACCCCTGTAGGAGGAGTAGTGGGGATATCCCTGTGGTAGGAGGGGTAGCATCCAGTGAGGAGTCTTCCCCCTCCTTCTCCTCTCTGATCTGTAGTATGGAGGAATATTAGGGGGGACAATATAGTAGGAGTAGTGGGGGGACCCCTGTAGGAGGAGTAGTGGGGATATCCCTGTAGTAGGAGGGGTAGGATTCAGTGAGGAGTCTTCCCCCTCCTTCTCCTCTCTGATCTGTAGTATGGAGGAATATTAGGGGGGACCCTATAGTAGGAGTGGTGGGGGGACCCCTGTAAGAGGAATAGTGGGGATATCCCTGTAGTAGGAGGGGTAGGATCCAGTGAGGAGTCTTCCCTCTTCTCCTCCTCTCTGATCTGTAGTATGGAGGAATATTAGGGGGGGCCTATAGTAGAAGTAGTGGGGGGACCCCTGTAGGAGGAGTAGTGGGGATATCCCTGTGGTAGGAGGGGTAGCATCCAGTGAGGAGTCTTCCCCCTCCTTCTCCTCTCTGATCTGTAGTATGGAGGAATATTAGGGGGGACCCTATAGTAGGAGTAGTGGGGGGACCCCTGTAGGAGGAGTAGTGGGGATATCCCTGTAGTAGGAGGGGTAGGATTCAGTGAGGAGTCTTCCCCCTCCTTCTCCTCTCTGATCTGTAGTATGGAGGAATAATAGGGGGGACCCTATAGTAGGAGTGGTGGGGGGACCCCTGTAAGAGGAATAGTGGGGATATCCCTGTAGTAGGAGGGGTAGGATCCAGTGAGGAGTCTTCCCCCTCCTTCTCCTCTCTGATCTGTAGTATGGAGGAATATTAGGGGGGACCCTATAGTAGGAGTGGTGGGGGGACCCCTGTAAGAGGAATAGTGGGGATATCCCTGTAGTAGGAGGGGTAGGATCCAGTGAGGAGTCTTCCCTTTTCTCCTCCTCTCTGATCTGTAGTATGGAGGAATATTAGGGGGGACCCTATAGTAGGAGTAGTGGGGGGACCCCTGTAGGAGGAGTAGTGGGGATATCCCTGTAGTAGGAGGGGTAGGATCCAGTGAGGAGTCTTCCCTTTTCTCCTCCTCTCTGATCTGTAGTATGGAGGAATATTAGGGGGGACCCTATAGTAGGAGTGGTGGGGTGACCCCTGTAGGAGGAGTAGTGGGGATATCCCTGTAGTAGGAGGGGTACAATCCAGCGAGGAGTCTTCCCTCTTCTCCTCCTCTCTGATCTGTAGTATGGAGGAATATTAGGGGGGGCCCTATAGTAGGAGTGGTGGGGGGACCCCTGTAGGAGGAGTAGTGGGGATATCCCTGTAGTAGGAGGGGTAGGATCCAGTGAGGAGTCTTCCCCCTCCTTCTCCTCTCTGATCTGTAGTATGGAGGAATATTAGGGGGGACCCTATAGTAGGAGTAGTGGGGGGACCCCTGTAGGAGTGGTGTGGGGGACCCCTGTAGGAGGAGTAGTGGGGATATCCCTGTAGTAGGAGGGGTAGGATCCAGTGAGGAGTCTTCCCTCTTCTCCTCCCTCCTCCTCCTCCTCCTCGCTCCTCTCTCTCCTCTCACACACACACAGAGGGTGTCGGGCGATGTGAGGAGATGTATGTTGGGGTCTCCCATCCTGGGGGGCAGTTATGAGCTGTGGGGGGGAGATGAAGGAGAGGAGGAGGGGGATGATGGACCCGGCCACCACTAAACCCCTCACCCCATTCAGTATAGAGGATATTCTCAGCCGACCAACATCCAGGAGGACCCCGACCTGCCAGGGGGCCCCCCAACCGGCACATAAGGGGCCCCCCCGACCCGGAGCTCTCCCCCAATCCTCCCCCCTCTGTGCATTGGAGGAACTGGCCAGCAAGACTTTCCAAGGATTGGAGGTGACTGTGCTGCAGGCGGCAGAAGGTGGGTGCACTCCATAACACCCCAAAATATTACTTCTACACCCCATAATACCCCAAAGTCCTCCATAACACCCCAAAATATTACTTCTACACCCCATAATACCCCAAAGGTCCCCATAAAACCCCAAAATATTACTTCTACACCCCTTAATACCCCAAAGTCCTCCCTAACACCCCAAAATATTACTTCTACACCCCGATAACACTCCACAATTTTACTTTATTACCACCATAATAGCCGGAAATATAACTTGTACACCGTCCTAACACCCCGAAATATTCTATAAATTGAATTAATATATAATATTTATAATTTTTTTATACCCTTATAAATCCTATGATATCAATTCTACACCCCCAAAACACCTCATAATATTAACACCCCAAAATGTTACTGCTACATTTCCTCATAACACCCTAAATTATATTATTCTACACCCCATATCACCCCAAAATATTACTTATACGCCCCCAATATTACTGTCTATACACCCGGTTATAATATTACACCCTCCGCTGTATACCCGGTGCGATAGTACGAGTACAAACTACGGGATATACACCCCCCATTATATTATATACACCCCTATATCACAGTATATACACCCCCCATTATATTATATACACCCCATATCACAGTATATACACCCCCCATTATATTATATACACCCCTATATCACAGTATATAACCCCCCATTATATTATATACACCCCTATATCACAGTATATAACCCCCCATTATATTATATACACCCCATATGACAGTATATACACCCCCCCATTATATTATATACACTTCCATATCACAGTATATACACCCCCCATTATATTATATACACCCCATATCACAGTATATACACCCCCCATTATATTATATACACTTCCATATCACAGTATATACACCCCCCATTATATTATATACACCCCTATATCACAGTATATACACCCCCCATTATATTATATACACCCCATATCACAGTATATACACCCCCCATTATATTATATACACCCCTATATCACAGTATATAACCCCCCATTATATTATATACACCCCATATCACAGTATATACACCCCCTGTATAATATTATATAAACTCCATATATTATATTTTATTATATTATATATACCCCCATAACATGGTATATATACCCCTTGTATTATATTATATAAATCCCATATTTTATATTATATATACTCCCATATCATGGTATATACACCCCCCATTATATTATATTTTATACCCTATATTAGATTAAATATACAGTGTGTATGATGTGTATAATATACCCGGCACATCATTATTATTATCACGATAAGGATATATATGTATATTGTATGATTGATGTAATATAAGGTTGGAGGAGTTCGGTAATCTGATGAGAATAATTGTACACATCGCACATCTCCATCCGACCAGATCGGCCACTCTGATTATCCTCCATGAGCCCATACTACTACTACTACTACTACTACTACTACTACTACTACTACCAGTATTACTACTAATAATAACAATATAATATATATATATATAATATAATAACAATCAGACTGTGTACATGGACACGGCCTATGTCAGAGATATAATAATAATACAGATTTTTATCCCTTCTACACTCCGCACACACACAATATATTATCTTATTTACTCATGATATATTTCCCCTATAATATACAGATAATGGAATTCTACTACTACCACCATCTTCATCATCACTACTACTACCACCATCTTCATCATCACTACTACTACTACTAATAATACAGATCGTCTTTCCTTCTACACTCCGAACACATTATATAATATTATTTATTAATTATATATTTCCCCTTCATAATATACAGAAAATAGAATTCTACTACTACTACCCCCATCATCACTACTACTATTAATAATAATAATAATAATGAACAATGACTATAATGACAACTTATCGGTGATATCAGACTTGTAATAATTAGAACTATACCCCCCCCCCCCCCATTATTATTATTACTATCATTCTTAGTATAGTGATGATGAAGATGATGGTAGTAGTAGTAGAATTCTAGTGTCTGTATATTATGAAGGGGAAATCTATTATTAGTAAATGATATTATATATTGTGTGCGGGGTGTAGAAGGAAGAAGATCTGTATTTTAATGATTTATTTCTTTTTTTTCTCGTTCAATATTGTATTTTATTTTTATATCTCTGACATGTGCTGTGTCCATGTACACAGTCCGATAATTATTGTTAATTATATTTAGTAATTTAGCCGTAATATATACCACCAACAATACTACCAATACTACTAATAATAATGATAATTAGCACTGGTCTGATGTCACAGACTATACCGTCTCTTCATTATTATCGTTAGTAGTAGTAATAATGATGGTAGTAGTAGTAGTATTGTATACGGAGGAGGAGATCTGTATTATTATAGAATATCTCTGACATAGGCCGTGTCCATGTACACATTCTGATAATTACTGCTATTATTGATGTGGGTAGTAGTGGTGATGATGGTAGTAGTAGTGATGATGATAGTAGTGATGATGATGGTAGTAGTAGTGATGATGGTAGTAGTAGTAAGTAGTATTATATTATTAGTATATTATAATGATGAAATATGTAATTATCGGAGTCCATGTACACAATCTGATTATTATTATAGATGTGGGTAGTAGTGGTGATGATGGTAGTAGTAATGATGATGGTAGTAGTAGTGATGATGGTAGTAGTAGTAAGTAGTATTATATTATTAGTATATTATAATGATGAAATATGTAATTATCGGTGTCCATGTACACAATCTGATTATTATTATAGATGTGGGTAGTAGCGGCGATGATGGTGGTAGTAGTCTTATAATAATGATGGAATATGTAATGATCGGAGTCCGATGTTGTTTTATATAATTTCAGTTAATATACAAATCTAGAAATGTCTCCATCGTACGATCCGATCCGATGCGGAGAAATCACATGGAGAGGAACGAATAAATAAATAAATTATAAGATAGAAAGAAGAAAAAGAAAACATAACAATATATAATAAAACACAACGTTCCCCCACTCCACCGATCACATTCTATATGGAAATATGGAGATCCATAGATATACACGGTGATGATGGTGGTAGTAGTAGGGATGATGATGGTGGTAGTAGTAGTGATGATAGTAGTAGGGATGATGATGATGGTGATAGTAGTAGGGATGATGATGGTGATATTAGTAGTGATGATAGTAGCAGGGATGATGATGATGGTGGTAGTAGTATTATATTATTGGTATATAAATAATCATGAGGAATTATATAATTATCGGAGTCCATGTACACAGTGTGATGATGATGATAGTTGTAGTAGGGTTAACGATGATGGTGGTAGTAGTAGTGATGATAACAAATTATATCAATCAGCACAAAGAAGGAAAAAAACAAATGTGTGTAATAATCATAATAGTAATAATAATAATAATAGTAATAATTTGCTGTCCCGCCAACCAATGGAAAGTGATTTCACACCTCAAAAGAAATACAAATATAAATCAACAACAACAACAACATGCACTACACTGATTTATATTTTTAGTAGGGATTATGATGATAGTAGTAGGAATGATGATGATGGTGGTAGTAGTAGTGATGATGATGATGATGATGATGGAGGTAGTAGTAGGGATGATGGTAGTAGTAGGGATGATGATGATGGTGGTAGTAGGGATGATAGTAGTAGGGATGATGATGATGGTAGTAGTAGGGATGATGATGGTGGTAGTAGGGATTATAGTAGTAGGGATGATGATGTTGGTAGTAGTAGGGATGATGATGGTGGTAGTAGGGATGATGATGGTGGTAGTAGGGATGATAGTAGTAGGGATGATGATGATGGTGATAACAGTAGGGATGATGATGGTGGTAGTAGGGATGATAGTAGTACGGATGATGATGATGGCGATAGCAGTAGGGATGATGATGATGATAGTGTTAGTGGTAGGGATGATAGTAGTAGTGATGATGATGATGATGATGATGGAGGTAGTAGTAGGGATGATGGTGGTAGTAGTAGGGATGATGATGATGGTGGTAGTAGGGATGTTGATGGTGGTAGTAGGGATGATATTAGTAGCGATGAGGATGATGATGGTGGTAGTAGTAGGGATGATGATGATGGTGGTAGTAGGGATGTTGATGGTGGTAGTAGGGATGATAGTAGTAGGGATGATGATGATGATAGTAGTAGGGATGATGATGGTGGTAGTAGGGATGATGATGATGGTGATAGCAGTAGGGATGATGATGGTGGTAGTAAGGATGATAGTAGTAGGGATGATGATGATGATGATAGCAGTAGGGATGATGATGGTGGTAGTAGGGATGATGATAATGGTAATAGCAGTAGGGATGATGATGATGATAGTAGTAGGGATGATGATGGTGGTAGTAGGGATGATGATGATGGTGATAGCAGTAGGGATGATGATGGTGGTAGTAGGGATGATGATAATGGTGATAGCAGTAGGGATGATGATAGTGGTAGTAGGGATGATAGTAGTAGGGATGATGATGATGGTGATAGCAGTAGGGATGATGATGATAGTAGTCGGGATGATGATGATAGTGATAGTAGTAGGGATGATGATGATGATGATAGTAGTATTAATGATGATGATGGTGGTAGTAGTAGGGATGATGATGGTGTTAATACTAGTGATAATAGTAATAGGGATGATGATGATGGTGGTGGTAATAGAAATGATGATGATGGTGGTAGTAGTAGGGATGATGATGGTGGTAGTAGTAGTGATGATAGTAGTAGGGATGATGATGATGGTGATAGTAGTAGGGATGATGATGGTGGTAGTAGTAGTGATGATAGTAGTAGGGATGATGATGATGGTGGTAGTAGTAGGGATGATGATGATGGAGGTAGTAGTAGGGATGATGATGTTAATGATGGTGGTAGTTGGGAAGATAGTAGTAGGGATGATGATGATGGTGGTAGTAGTAGGGATGATGATGGTGGTAGTAGTAGTGATGATAGTAGTAGGGATGATGATGATGGTGATAGTAGTAGGGATGATGATGGTGGTAGTAGTAGTGATGATAGTAGTAGGGATGATGATGATGGTGGTAGTAGTAGGGATGATGATGATGGAGGTAGTAGTAGGGATGATGATGTTAATGATGGTGGTAGTTGGAAAGATAGTAGTAGGGATGATGATGATGGTGGTAGTAGTAGGGATGATGATGATGGAGATAGTAGTAGTGATGATAGTAGTAGGGATGATGATGATGGTGGTAGTAGTAGGGATGATGATGGTGGTGGTAGTAGTAGTGATGATAGTAGTAGGGATGATGATGATGGTGGTAGTAGTAGGGATGATGATGATGGTGGTAGTAGTAGGGATGATGATGGTGGTGGTAGTAGTAGTGATAATAGTAATAGGGATGATGATGATGGTGGTAGTAGTAGGGATGATGATGGTGGTAGTAGTAGTGATGATAGTAGTAGGGATGATGATGATGGTGATAGTAGTAGGGATGATGATGGTGGTAGTAGTAGTGATGATAGTAGTAGGGATGATGATGATGGTGGTAGTAGTAGGGATGATGATGATGGAGGTAGTAGTAGGGATGATGATGTTAATGATGGTGGTAGTTGGGAAGATAGTAGTAGGGATGATGATGATGGTGGTAGTAGTAGGGATGATGATGATGGAGGTAGTAGTAGTGATGATAGTAGTAGGGATGATGATGATGGTGGTAGTAGTAGGGATGATGATGGTGGTGGTAGTAGTAGTGATGATAGTAGTAGGGATGATGATGATGGCTGTGGTAGTAGTAGTGATGATAGTAGTAGCGATGATAGTAGTAGGGATGATAATGATGGTGGTAGTAGGGATGATAGTAGTAGGGATGATGATGATGATGGTAGTAGTAGGGATGATGATGGTGGTAGTAGTAGTGATGATAGTAGTAGGGATGATGATGATGGTGGTAGTAGTAGGGATGATGGTGGTAGTAGTAGTGATGATAGTAGTAGTGATGATAGTAGTAAGGATGATGATGATGGAGGTAGTAGTAGGGATGATAGTAGTAGGGATGATAGTAGTAGGGATGATGATGATGGTGATAGTAGTAGGGATGATGATGGTGGTAGTAGTAGTGATGATAGTAGTAGGGATGATAGTAGTAGGGATGATGATGATGGTGATAGTAGTAGGGATGATGATGGTGGTAGTAGTAGTGATGATAGTAGTAGGGATGATGATGATGGTGGTAGTAGTAGGGATGATGATGATGGAGGTAGTAGTAGGGATGATGATGTTAATGATGGTGGTAGTTGGGAAGATAGTAGTAGGGATGATGATGATGGTGGTAGTAGTAGGGATGATGATGATGGAGATAGTAGTAGTGATGATAGTAGTAGGGATGATGATGATGGTGGTAGTAGTAGGGATGATGATGGTGGTGGTAGTAGTAGTGATGATAGTAGTAGGGATGATGATGATGGTGGTAGTAGTAGGGATGATGATGATGGTGGTAGTAGTAGGGATGATGATGGTGGTGGTAGTAGTAGTGATAATAGTAATAGGGATGATGATGATGGTGGTAGTAGTAGGGATGATGATGGTGGTAGTAGTAGTGATGATAGTAGTAGGGATGATGATGATGGTGATAGTAGTAGGGATGATGATGGTGGTAGTAGTAGTGATGATAGTAGTAGGGATGATGATGATGGTGGTAGTAGTAGGGATGATGATGATGGAGGTAGTAGTAGGGATGATGATGTTAATGATGGTGGTAGTTGGGAAGATAGTAGTAGGGATGATGATGATGGTGGTAGTAGTAGGGATGATGATGATGGAGGTAGTAGTAGTGATGATAGTAGTAGGGATGATGATGATGGTGGTAGTAGTAGGGATGATGATGGTGGTGGTAGTAGTAGTGATGATAGTAGTAGGGATGATGATGATGGCTGTGGTAGTAGTAGTGATGATAGTAGTAGCGATGATAGTAGTAGGGATGATAATGATGGTGGTAGTAGGGATGATAGTAGTAGGATGATGATGATGGTAGTAGTTGGGATGATGAGGGTGGTAGTAGTAGTGATGATAGTAGTAGGGATGATGATGATGGTGGTAGTAGTAGGGATGATGGTGGTAGTAGTAGTGATGATAGTAGTAGTGATGATAGTAGTAAGGATGATGATGATGGAGGTAGTAGTAGGGATGATAGTAGTAGGGATGATGATGATGATGATGGTGGTAGTAGTAGTGATGATAGTAGTAGTGATGATAGTAGTAGGGATGATGATGATGGAGGTAGTAGTAGGGATGAGAGTAGTAGGGATGATGATGATGATGATGTTGATGATGATGGTGGTAGTAGGGATGATAGTAGTAGGGATAATGATGGTAGTAGTAGGAATGATAATGATGATAGTAGTAGGGATGATAGTAGTAGGATGATGGATGATGGTGGTAGTAGTAGGGATGATGGTGGTAGTAGTAGGGATGATAGTAGTAGGGATGATGGAGGTAGTAGTATTATATTATTGGTATATAAATAATAATGAGGACTTATATAATTATCGCAGTCCATATACACAGTGTGATGGTGGAGATAATTATCGGGCGATATATGAAATCATTGTGTGTATTGCGATGTGATAGTATTTCTCCTCCGATAATAATCGGTGTGGGTGTGTGGATGGGAATCTCCTCCGATCTGAATAGGAATTGTCTCCTCTCAGAACGATCTTCCAGATATCCTGACACCAATCCGACCACATCAGGGGATTTGTGAAATGTAAATTCCGGGAGATCTGTCCTATTATCGGGCGATGTGTATTATATAACATCCGATCACCAGACATCGGCCGAATCCATGTATATGGGGGGGGGGGGTTGTCGGATCCTGTGTGTGTGTGGGGGGGTTGGACCCTGTGTGTGTGGGGGGGGGGGGGGTCGGATCCTGTGTGTGTGGGGGGGTTGGACCCTGTGTGGGTGTGTGTGGGGGGGGTTGGACCCTGTGTATGTGTGTGTGTGTGGGGGGGGGTGTCGGATCCTGTGTGTGTGTGTGTGTGGGGGGGGTGTTGGACCCTCTGTGTGTGTTGTTGGGGGGTTGTCAGATCCTGTGTGTGTGTGTGTGGGGGGTTGGACCCTGTGTGTGTGTGTGTGTGTGGGGGGGTTGGACCCTGTGTATGTGTGTGGGGGGGTGTTGGACCCTGTGTGTGTGTGTGGGGGGGGTGGTCGGATCCTGTGTGTGTGTGGGGGGGGGGGGTGTTGGACCCTGTGTTTGTGTGTGTGGGGGGGGTGGTCGGATCCTGTGTGTGTGTGTGGGGGGGTGTTGGACCCTGTGTTTGTGTGTGTGTGTTTGGGGGGGTCGGATCCTGTGTGTGTGTGGGGGGGGGGTTGGACCCTGTGTGTGTGTGTGGGGGGGTTGCACCCTGTGTGTGTGTGGGGGGGGGGTCGGATCCTGTGTGTATGTGTGGGGGGGTTGGTGGTCGGGCTGGGGATAAGAGTCCCTCCTACATCCGATCATCTGTTCTCCACCCGATGTGATCGCATAAGATCGGGACACGTGTGATGGGTCAGGTGGGGCGATGTGTATTGTAGTTCTATGACTCTGAGACAGAAACATTCTCTCCATCGCAGCATAAAGGGAGTCTTACACCTCCCGCTGCACCCGCAGAGGGCAGGGATAGAATCTAAATCTGACTCCACCCACAACTGAGAATTATCCTCCTATAGGATGAGGTGGAGGAGTTCAGAACCATCTCTTGTGAAGTCTCACTCCTCCTGCTGCACCCTCCACACTTTACCTGAGGGCACAGCATGGAACTACAAACAATAACTCTAATTCAGACTCCACCCAGAACTGAAAACAATCCAATAGAATGAGGTGGAGTCCAAATAGTGGATCGCACGAGGAGACCCCACCAACCTCGATCTCTGGTAACGTAGTGGGAGCCCCTCAGTATCCGGTAACATGATGGGAGCCCCTCTGTCTCTGGTAACATGGCGGGAGCCCCTCAGTCTCTGGTAACATGCTGGGAGCACCTCGGTCTTTGGTAACATGGCAGGAGCCCCTCAGTCTCTGGTAACATGCTGGGAGCCCCTCGGTCTTTGGTAACATGGTGGGAGCCCCTCGGTCTTTGGTAACATGGTGGGAGCCCCTCAGTCTCTGGTAACATGGCGGGAGCCCCTCCATCTCTGGTAACATGATGGGAGCCCCTCAGTCTCTGGTAACATGGCGGGAGCCCCTCGGTCTCTGGTAACATGGTGGGAACCCCTCGGCCTCTGGTAACATACCGGGAGGCCCTCGTTCTCTGATAACATGGCGGGAGCCCCTCAGTCTCCGGTAACATGGTGGGAACCCCTCATACTCCGGTAACATGGTGGGAGACCCTCGGTCTCTGGTAACATGCCGGGAGGCCCTCAGTCTCCGGTAACATGGTGGGAACCCCTCAGTCTCTGGGTAACATGGCGGGAGCCCCTCGGTCTCTGGTAACATGGCGGGAGCCCTCGGTCTCTGATAACATGGCAGGAGCCCTCGGTCTATGGTAACATGGTGGGAGCCCCTCGGTCTTTGGTAACATGCCGGGAGGCCCTCGTTCTCTGATAACATGGCGGGAGCCCTCAGTCTCCGGTAACATGGTGGGAACCCCTCAGTCTCTGGTAACATGGCGAGAGCCCCTCGGTCTCTGGTAACATGGCAGAAGCCCCTCGGTCTATGGTAACATGGCGGGAGCCCCTCAGTCTCTGGTACCATCACAGGAGCCCCTCGGTCTCTGGTAACATGATGGGAGCCCTCAGTCTCTGGTAACATGGCGGGAGCCCCTTGGTCTCTGGTAACATGTGGGAGCCCCTCCATCTCTGGTAACATGGTGGGAGCCCCTCAGTCTCTGGTAACATGCAGGAGCCTCTCGGTCTCTGGTAACATGGTGGGAGCCCTCAGTCTCTGGTAACATGGCGGGAATTTCTCAGTCTCTGGTAACTTGGAGGGAGCCCCCTCAGTCTCTGGTAACTTGGCGGAAGCCCCTCGGTCTTTGGTAACATGGTGGGAATTTCTCAGTCTCTGGTAACTTGGTGGGAGCCCCTCAGTCTCTGGTAACATGGCTGGAGCCCCTCGGTTTCTGGTAACATGGTGGTAGCCCCTCCATCTCTGGTAACATGGCGGGAGCCCCTCCGTCTCTGTAACATGGCGGGAGCCCCTCCGTCTCTGGTAAAATGGTGGGAGCCCCTCGGTCTATGGTAACATGGTGGGAGCCCCTCGGTCTCTGGTACCATGCCGGGAGGCCCTCAGTCTCTGGTAACATGGTGGGAACCCCTCAGTCTTCTGGTAACATGGCGGAGCCCCTCGGTCTCTTTTAACATGGCGGGAGCCCTTGGTCTCTGGTAACATGGCAGGAGCCCCTCGGTCTATGGTAACATGGCGGGAGCCCCTCGGTCTATCGTAACATGGCGGGAGCCCTTGGTCTCTGGTAACGTGGCAGAAGACCCTCAGTCTCTGGTAACATGGCGGGAGCCCCTCAGTCTCTGGTAATATGGCGGGAGCCCTTCGGTCTCTGGTAACATGGTGGGAGCCCCTCAGTCTCGGGTAACATGGCTGGAGCCCCTGGGTCTCTGATAACATGGTGGGAACCCCTCAGTCTCTGGTAACATGACGGGAGCCCCTCGGTCTCTGGTAACATGGCGGGAACCCCTCGATCTCTGGCAACATGGCGGGAGCCCCTCAGTCTCTAGTAACATGACGGGAGCCCCTCAGTCTCTGGTAACATGGCAGGAGCCCTTCGGTTTCTGGTAACATGGCGGGAGCCCCTCGGTTTCTGGTAACATGGTGGGAGCCCCTCAGTCTCTGGGAACTTGGCGGGAGCCCCTCGGTCTCTGGTAACATGGCAGGAGCCCTTCGGTTTCTGGTAACATGGCGGGAGCCCCTCGGTTTCTGGTAACATGGTGGGAGCCCCTCAGTCTCTGGGAACTTGGCGGGAGCCCCTCGGTCTCTGGTAACATGACAGGAGCCCCTCGGTCTCTGGTAACATGGCGGGAGCCCCTCGGTCTCTGGTAACGAGGTGGGAGCCCCTCCGTCTCTGGTAACATGGCAGGAGCCCCTCAGTCTCTGGTAACATGGTGGGAACCCCACGGTCTCTGGTAAGATGACGGGAGCCCCTCAGTCTCCGGTAATATGGCGGGAGCCCCTCGTTCTCTGGTAACATGGTGGGAGCCCCTCAGTCTCTGGTAACATGGCGGGAGCCCCTCGGTCTCTGGTAACATGGTGGGAACCCCTCAGTCTCTAGTAACATGATGGGAGCCCCTCAGTCTCTGGCAACATGGCGGGAATTTCTCAGTCTCTGGTAACTTGGAGGGAGCCCCTCAGTCTCTGGTAACTTGGCGGAAGCCCCTCGGTTTTTGGTAACATGGTGGGAATTTCTCAGTCTCTGGTAACTTGGTGGGAGCCCCTCAGTCTCTGGTAACATGGCTGGACCCCTTCGGTTTCTGGTAACATGGTGGTAGCCCCTCCATCTCTGGTAACATGGCGGGAGCCCCTCCGTCTCTGGTAACATGGCGGGAGCCCCTCCGTCTCTGGTAAAATGGTGGGAGCCCCTCAGTCTCTGGAAACATGGCGGGAGCCCCTCGGTCTATGGTAACATGGTGGGAGCCCCTCGGTCTCTGGTAACATGCCGGGAGGCCCTCAGTCTCCGGTAACATGGTGGGAACCCCTCAGTCTCTGGTAACATGGCGGGAGCCCCTCGGTCTCTTTTAACATGGCGGGAGCCCTTGGTCTCTGGTAACATGGCAGGAGCCCCTCGGTCTATGGTAACATGGCGGGAGCCCTTGGTCTCTGGTAACGTGGCAGAAGCCCCTCAGTCTCTGGTAACATGGCGGGAGCCCCTCGGTCTCTGGTAACATAGCAGGAGCCCTTCGGTTTCTGGTAACATGGCGGGAGCCCCTCGGTTTCTGGTAACATGGTGGGAGCCCCTAGATCTCTGGTAACATGGCGGGAGCCCCTCAGTCTCTAGTAACATGACGGGAGCCTCTCAGTCTCTGGTAACATGGCGGGAATTTCTCAGTCTCTGGTAACTTGGTGGGAGCCCCTCAGTCTCTGGTAACATGACAGGAGCCCCTCGGTCTCTGGTAACATGGCGGGAGCCCCTCGGTCTCTGGTAACAAGGTGGGAGCCCCTCTGTCTCTGGTAACATGGCAGGAGACCCTCGGTCTCTGGTAACATGGTGGGAACCCCTCGGTCTCTGGTAACATGGCTTGAGCCCCTCGGTCTCTGGTAACATGGTGGAAGCCCCTCGGTCTCTGGTAACATGCCGGGAGCCCCTCGGTCTTTGGTAACATGGCAGGAGCTCCTCGGTCTCTGGTAACATGGTGGGAACCCCTCGGTCTCTGGTAACATGATGGGAGCCCCTCAGTCTCTGGTAACATGGTGGGAGCCCCTCAGTCTTTGGTAATATGGTGGGAGCCCCTCGGTCTCTGGTAACTTGGTGGGAGCCCCTCAGTCTCTGGTAACATGGAGTGAGCCCCTCAATCTCTGGTAACATGGCGGGAGCCCCTCAGTCTCTAGTAGCATGATGGGAGCCCCTCAGTCTCTGGTAACATGGCGGGAATTTCTCAGTCTCTGGTAACTTGGCGGGAGCCCCTCAGTCTCTGGTAACTTGGCGGAAGCCCCTCGGTCTCTGGTAACATGGCGGGAGCCCCTCGGTCTCTGGTAACGAGGTGGGAGCCCCTCCGTCTCTGGTAACATGGCAGGAGCCCCTCAGTCTCTGGTAACATGGTGGGAACCCCACGGTCTCTGGTAAGATGACGGGAGCCCCTCAGTCTCCGGTAATATGGCGGGAGCCCCTCGTTCTCTGGTAACATGGTGGGAGCCCCTCAGTCTCTGGTAACATGGCGGGAGCCCCTCGGTCTCTGGTAACATGGTGGGAACCCCTCAGTCTCTAGTAACATGATGGGAGCCCCTCAGTCTCTGGCAACATGGCGGGAATTTCTCAGTCTCTGGTAACTTGGAGGGAGCCCCTCAGTCTCTGGTAACTTGGCGGAAGCCCCTCGGTTTTTGGTAACATGGTGGGAATTTCTCAGTCTCTGGTAACTTGGTGGGAGCCCCTCAGTCTCTGGTAACATGGCTGGAGCCCCTCGGTTTCTGGTAACATGGTGGTAGCCCCTCCATCTCTGGTAACATGGCGGGAGCCCCTCCGTCTCTGGTAACATGGCGGGAGCCCCTCCGTCTCTGGTAAAATGGTGGGAGCCCCTCAGTCTCTGGAAACATGGCGGGAGCCCCTCGGTCTATGGTAACATGGTGGGAGCCCCTCGGTCTCTGGTAACATGCCGGGAGGCCCTCAGTCTCCGGTAACATGGTGGGAACCCCTCAGTCTCTGGTAACATGGCGGGAGCGGAGGCCCTCAGTCTCCGGTAACATGGTGGGAACCCCTCAGTCTCTGGTAACATGGCGGGAGCCCCTCGGTCTCTTTTAACATGGCGGGAGCCCTTGGTCTCTGGTAACATGGCAGGAGCCCCTCGGTCTATGGTAACATGGCGGGAGCCCTTGGTCTCTGGTAACGTGGCAGAAGCCCCTCAGTCTCTGGTAACATGGCGGGAGCCCCTCAGTCTCTGGTAATATGGCGGGAGCCCTTCGGTCTCTGGTAACATGGTGGGAGCCCCTCAGTCTCGGGTAACATGGCGGGAGCCCCTGGGTCTCTGATAACATGGTGGGAACCCCTCAGTCTCTGGTAACATGACGGGAGCCCCTCGGTCTCTGGTAACATGGCGGGAACCCCTCGATCTCTGGCAACATGGCGGGAGCCCCTCAGTCTCTAGTAACATGACGGGAGCCCCTCAGTCTCTGGTAACATGGCGGGAATTTCTCAGTCTCTGGTAACTTGGTGGGAGCCCCTCAGTCTCTGGTAACATGGCAGGAGCCCTTCGGTTTCTGGTAACATGGCGGGAGCCCCTCGGTTTCTGGTAACATGGTGGGAGCCCCTCAGTCTCTGGTAACTTGGCGGGAGCCCCTCGGTCTCTGGTAACATGACAGGAGCCCCTCGGTCTCTGGTAACATGGCGGGAGCCCCTCGGTCTCTGGTAACGAGGTGGGAGCCCCTCCGTCTCTGGTAACATGGCAGGAGCCCCTCAGTCTCTGGTAACATGGTGGGAACCCCACGGTCTCTGGTAACATGGTGGGAACCCCACGGTCTCTGGTAAGATGACGGGAGCCCCTCAGTCTCTGGTAATATGGCGGGAGCCCCTCGTTCTCTGGTAACATGGCGGGAGCCCCTCGGTCTCTGGTAACATGGCGGGAGCCCCTCGGTCTCTGGTAACATGGCGGGAGCCCCTCGGTCTCTGGTAACATGGTGGGAATTTCTCAGTCTCTGGTAACTTGGTGGGAGCTCCTCAGTCTCCGGTAACATGGCGGGAACCCCTCGATCTCTGGTAACATGGCAGGAGCCCCTCGGTCTCTGGTAACATGGCAGGAGCCCCTCAGTCTCTGGTAACATGGCGGGAGCCCCTCAGTCTCTGGTAACATGGTGGGAATTTCTCAGTCTCTGGTAACTTGGTGGGAGCTCCTCAGTCTCTGGTAACATGGCGGGAGCCCCTCGTTCTCTGGTAACATGGCGGGAACCCCTCGATCTCTGGTAACATGGCGGGAGCCCCTCAGTCTCTAGTAACATGACGGGAGCCTCTCAGTCTCTGGTAACATGGTGGGAATTTCTCAGTCTCTGGTAACTTGGTGGGAGCCCCTCAGTCTCTGATAACATGGCGGGAGCCCCTCGGTTTCTGGTAACATGGCGGGAGCCCCTCGGTTTCTGGTAACAGGGTGGGAGCCCCTCAGTCTCTGGTAACTTGGCGGGAGCCCCTCGGTCTCTGGTAACATGACAGGAGCCCCTCGGTCTCTGTTAACATGGCGGGAGCCCCTCGGTCTCTGGTAACAAGGTGGGAGCCCCTCCGTCTCTGGTAACATGGCAGAAGCCCCTCGGTCTCTGGTAACATGGTGGGAACCCCTCGGTCTCTGGTAACATGGCTTGAGCCCCTCGGTCTCTGGTAACATGGTGGGAGCCCCTCGGTCTCTGGTAACATGCCGGGAGCCCCTCGGTCTTTGGTAACATGGCAGGAGCTCCTCGGTCTCTGGTAACATGGTGGGAACCCCTCGGTCTCTGGTAACATGATGGGAGCCCCTCAGTCTCTGGTAACATGGTGGGAGCCCCTCAGTCTTTGGTAATATGGTGGGAGCCCCTCGGTCTCTGGTAACATGGCGGGAGCCCCTCAGTCTCTGGTAATTTGGTGGGAGCCCCTCAGTCTCTGGTAACATGGCTTGAGCCGCTCGGTCTCTGGTAACATGGTGGGAACCCCTCGGTCTCTGGTAACATGGCTGGAGCACCTCGGTCTCTGGTAACATGGTGGGAGCCCCTCGGTCTTTGGTAACATGGCAGGAGCTCCTCGATCTCTGGTAACATGGTGGGAACCCCTCGGTCTCTGGTAACATGATGGGAGCCCCTCAGTCTCTGGTAACATGGTGGGAGCCCCTCAGTCTTTGGTAATATGGCGGGAGCCCCTCGTTCTCTGGTAACATGGTGGGAGCCCCTCGGTCTCTGGTAACATGGCGGGAGCCCCTCGGTCCCTGGTAACATGGCGGGAGCCCCTCGGTCTCTGGTAACATGGCGGGAGCCCCTCGGTCCCTGGTAACATGGCGGGAGCCCCTCGGTCTCTGGTAACATGGCGGGAGCCCCTCGTCTCTGGTAACATGGCGGGAGCCCCTCAGTCTCTGGTAACATGGTGGGAATTTCTCAGTCTCTGGTAACTTGGTGGGAGCTCCTCAGTCTCCGGTAACATGGCGGGAGCCCCTCGTTCTCTGGTAGCATGGCGGGAACCCCTCGATCTCTGGTAACATGGCGGGAGCGCCTCGGTCTCTGGTAACATGGCAGGAGCCCCTCAGTCTCTGGTAACATGGTGGGAGCCCCTCAGTCTCTGGTAACATGGTGGGAATTTCTCAGTCTCTGGTAACTTGGTGGAAGCTCCTCAGTCTCTGGTAACATGGCGGGAGACCCTCATTCTCTGGTAACATGGCAGGAACCCCTAGATCTCTGGTAACAAGGTGGGAGCCCCTCTGTCTCTGGTAACATGGCAGGAGCCCCTCGGTCTCTGGTAACATGGTGGGAACCCCTCGGTCTCTGGTAACATGGCTTGAGCCCCTCGGTCTCTGGTAACATGGTGGAAGCCCCTCGGTCTCTGGTAACATGCCGGGAGCCCCTCGGTCTTTGGTAACATGGCAGGAGCTCCTCGGTCTCTGGTAACATGGTGGGAACCCCTCGGTCTCTGGTAACATGATGGGAGCCCCTCAGTCTCTGGTAACATGGTGGGAGCCCCTCAGTCTTTGGTAATATGGTGGGAGCCCCTCGGTCTCTGGTAACTTGGTGGGAGCCCCTCAGTCTCTGGTAACATGGAGTGAGCCCCTCAATCTCTGGTAACATGGCGGGAGCCCCTCAGTCTCTAGTAGCATGATGGGAGCCCCTCAGTCTCTGGTAACATGGCGGGAATTTCTCAGTCTCTGGTAACTTGGCGGGAGCCCCTCAGTCTCTGGTAACTTGGCGGAAGCCCCTCGGTCTCTGGTAACATGGTGGGAATTTCTCAGTCTCTGGTAACTTGGTGGGAGCCCCTCAGTCTCTGGTAACATGCCGGGAGCCCATCGGTCTCTGGTAACATGACGGGAGCCCCTCAGTCTCTGATAACATGGCGGAAGCCCCTCAATCTTTGGTAACATGGCGGGAGCCCCTCGGTTTCTGGTAACATGGTGGTAGCCCCTCCATCTCTGGTAACATGGGGGGAGCCCCTCCATCTCTGGTAACATGGCGGGAGCCCCTCCGTCTCTGGTAACATGGCGGGAGCCCCTCCATCTCTGGTAAAATGGGAGCCCCTCAGTCTCTGGTAACATGGCGGGAGCCCCTCGGTCCCTGGTCACATGGTGGGAACCCCTCGGTCTCTGGTAACATGCCGGGAGCCCCTCAGTCTCTGGTAACATGGTGGGAGCCCCTTGGTCTTTGGTAACATGGTGTTAGCCCCTCGGTCTCTGGTAACATGCCGGGAGCCCCTCAGTCTCTGGTAACGTGGCAGGAGCCCCTCTGTCTTTGGTAACATGGTGGGAGCTCCTCGGTCTCTGGTAACATGGTGGGAACCCCTCGGTCTCTGTTAACATGGCGGTAGCCCCTCAGTCTCTGGTAACATGGTGGGAGCCTCTCGGTCTTTGGTAATATGGTGGGAGCCCCTCAGTCTCTGGTAACATGAAAGGAGCCCCTCGGTCTCTGGTAACATGATGGGAGCCCTCAGTCTCTGGTAACATGGCGGGAGCCCCATGGTCTCTGGTAACATGGTGGGAGCCCCTCCATCTCTGGTAACATGGCTGGAGCCCCTCGGTCTCTGGTAACATGGTGGGAACCCCTCGGTCTCTGGTAACATGGTGGGAGCCCCTCGGTCTCTGGTAACATGACGGGAGGCCCTAGTTCTCTGGTAACATGGTGGGAGCCCCTCAGTCTCTGGTAACTTGGCGGGAGCCCCTCAGTCTCCGGTAACATGGCTGGAGCCCCTCAGTCTCTGGTAACATGGCTGGAGCCCCTCGGTTTCTGGTAACATGGTGGGAGCCCCTCAGTCTCTGGTAATTTGGCGGGAGCCCCTCGGTCTCTGGTAACATGACAGGAGCCCCTCAGTCTCTGGTAACATGATGGGAGTCCCTCAGTCTCTGGTAACATGGCGGGAGCCCCTCGGTCTTTGGTAATATGACGAGAGTCCCTCGGCTCTGGTAACATGACGAGAGCCCCTTGGTCTCTGGTAACATGGTGGGAGCCCCTCTGTCTCTGGTAACATGGTGGGAGCCCCTCAGTCTCTGGTAACATGGCGGGAGCCCCTCGGTCTCTGGTAACATGGTGGGAACCCCTCGGTCTCTGGTAACATGGTGGGAGCCCCTCGGTCTCTGATAACATGCCGGGAGGCCCTCGTTCTCTGGTAACATGGTGGGAGCCCCTCGGTCTCTGGTAACATGGTATGAGCCCCTCGGTCTTTGGTAACATGGTGGGAGCCCCTCGGTCTCTGGTAACATGGCGGGAGCCCCTCGGTCTCTGGTAACATGGCGGGAGCCCCTCGTTCTCTGGTAACATGGTGGGAGCCCCTCGGTCTCTGGTAACATGCCGGGAGCCCCTCGGTCTCTGGTAACATGACGGGAGCCCCTCAGTCTCTGATAACATGGGTGGAGCCCCTCAATCTTTGGTAACATGGCGGGAGCCCCTCGGTCTCTGGTAACATGGTGGAAGCCCCTCGGTCTCTGGTAACATGGCGGGAGCCCCTCATTCTCTGATAACATGGTGGGAGCCCCTCGGTCTTTGGTAATATGGTGGAAGCCACTCGGTCTCTGGTAACATGGTGGGAATTTCTCAGTCTCTGGTAACTTGGCGGGAGCCCCTCAGTCTCTGGTAACATGGCGGGAGCCCCTCGGTCTCTGGTAACATGGCAGGAGCCCCTCGGTCTCTGGTAACATGGTGGGAGCCCCTCAGTCTCTGGTAACATGACGGGAGGCCCTCGTTCTCTGGTAACAAGGTGCAAGCCCCTCAGTCTCTGGTAAACTTGGCGGGATCCCCTCGGTCTTTGGTAATATGACGAGAGTCCCTCGGCTCTGGTAACATGACGAGAGCCCCTTGGTCTCTGGTAACATGGTGGGAGCCCCTCTGTCTCTGGTAACATGGTGGGAGCCCCTCAGTCTCTGGTAACATGGCGGGAGCCCCTCGGTCTCTGGTAACATGGTGGGAACCCCTCGGTCTCTGGTAACATGGTGGGAGCCCCTCGGTCTCTGATAACATGCCGGGAGGCCCTCGTTCTCTGGTAACATGGTGGGAGCCCCTCGGTCTCTGGTAACATGGTATGAGCCCCTCGGTCTTTGGTAACATGGTGGGAGCCCCTCGGTCTCTGGTAACATGGCGGGAGCCCCTCGGTCTCTGGTAACATGGCGGGAGCCCCTCGTTCTCTGGTAACATGGTGGGAGCCCCTCGGTCTCTGGTAACATGCCGGGAGCCCCTCGGTCTCTGGTAACATGACGGGAGCCCCTCAGTCTCTGATAACATGGGTGGAGCCCCTCAATCTTTGGTAACATGGCGGGAGCCCCTCGGTCTCTGGTAACATGGTGGAAGCCCCTCGGTCTCTGGTAACATGGCGGGAGCCCCTCATTCTCTGATAACATGGTGGGAGCCCCTCGGCCTTTGGTAATATGGTGGAAGCCACTCGGTCTCTGGTAACATGGTGGGAATTTCTCAGTCTCTGGTAACTTGGCGGGAGCCCCTCAGTCTCTGGTAACATGGCGGGAGCCCCTCGGTCTCTGGTAACATGGCAGGAGCCCCTCGGTCTCTGGTAACATGGTGGGAGCCCCTCAGTCTCTGGTAACATGACGGGAGGCCCTCGTTCTCTGGTAACAAGGTGCAAGCCCCTCAGTCTCTGGTAAACTTGGCGGGATCCCCTCAGTCTCTGGTAGCATGGCTGGAGCCCCTCGGTTTCTGGTAACATGGTGGGAGCCCTCAGTCTCTGGTAACTTGGCGGGAGCCCCTCGGTCTCTGGTAACATGACAGGAGCCCCTCAGTCTCTGGTAACATGATGGGAGCCCCTCAGTCTCTGGTAACATGGCGGGAGCCCCTCAGTCTCTGGTAATATGACGAGAGTCCCTCGGCTCTGGTAACATGACGAGAGCCCCTTGGTCTCTGGTAACATGGTGGGAGCCCCTCCATCTCTGGTAACATGGTGGGAGCCCCTCAGTCTCTGGTAACATGGCGGGAGCCCCTCGGTCTCTGGTAACATAGTGGGAACTCCTCGGTCTCTGGTAACATGGTGGGAGCCCCTCGGACTCTGATAACATGCCGGGAGGCCCTCGTTCTCTGGTAACATGGTGGGAGCCCCTCGGTCTCTGGTAACATGGTGGGAGCCCCTCGTCTTTGGTAACATGGTGGGAGCCCCTCGGTCTCTGGTAACATGGCGGGAGCCCCTCAGTCTCTGGTAACATGGCGGTAGCCCCTCAGTCTCTGGTAACATGGTGGGAGCCTCTCGGTCTTTGGTAATATGGTGGGAGCCCCTCAGTCTCTGGTAACATGGCGGGAGCCCCTCAGTCTCTGGTAACATGACAGGAGCCCCTCGATCTCTGGTAACATGATGGGAGCCCTCAGTCTCTGGTAACATGGCGGGAGCCCCTTTGTCTCTGGTAACATGGCGGGAGCCCCTCGGTCTCTGGTAACATGGTGGGAGCCCCTCGGTCTCTGGTAACATGCCGGGAGCCCCTCGGTCTTTGGTAACATGGCAGGAGCTCCTCGGTCTCTGGTAACATGGTGGGAACCCCTCGGTCTCTGGTAACATGATGGGAGCCCCTCAGTCTCTGGTAATATGGTGGGAGCCCCTCGGTCTCTTGTAACATGGTGGGAGCCCCTCGGTCTCTGGTAACATGACGGGAGCCCCTCAGGCTCTGGTAAACTTGGTGGGAGCCCCTCAGTCTCTGGTAACATGGCTGGAGCCCCTCAGTCTCTGGTAACATGGCTGGAGCCCCTCGGTTTCTGGTAACATGGTGGGAGCCCCTCAGTCTCTGGTAACTTGGCGGGAGCCCCTCGGTCTCTGGTAACATGACAGGAGCCCCTCAGTCTCTGGTAACATGATGGGAGCCCCTCAGTCTCTGGTAACATGGCGGGAGCCCCTCGGTCTCTGGTAACATGACGAGAGTCCCTCGGCTCTGGTAACATGACGAGAGCTCCTTGGTCTCTGGTAACATGGTGGGAGCCCCTCCGTCTCTGGTAACATGGTGGGAGCCCCTCAGTCTCTGGTAACATGGCGGGAGCCCCTCGGTCTCTGGTAACATGGTGGGAACCCCTCGGTCTCTGGTAACATGGTGGGAGCCCCTCGGTCTCTGATAACATGCCGGGAGGCCCTCGTTCTCTGGTAACATGGTGGGAGCCCCTTGGTCTCTGGTAACATGGTGGGAGCCCCTTGGTCTTTGGTAACATGGCTGGAGCCCCTCGGTCTCTGGTAACATGGTGGGAGCCCCTTGGTCTCTGGTAACATGGTGGGAGCCCCTCGGTCTCTGGTAACATGCCGGGAGCCCCTCGGTCTCTGGTAACATGACGGGAGCCCCTCAGTCTCTGATAACATGGCGGGAGCCCCTCAATCTTTGGTAACATGGTGGGAGCCCCTCGGTCTCTGGTAACATGCCAGGAGCCCCTCGGTCTCTGATAACATGGCGGGAGCTCCTCAATCTTTGGTAACATGGCAGGAGCCCCTCGGTCTCTGGTAGCATGGCGGGAGCCCCTCGGTCTTTGGTAATATGGTGGGAGCCCCTCGGTCTCTGGTAACATGGTGGGAATTTCTCAGTCTCTGGTAAATTGGCGGGAGCCCCTCAGTCTCTGGTGACATGGCGGGAGCCCCTCGGTCTCTGGCAACATGGCGGGAGCCCCTCGGTCTTTGGTAACATGGTGGGAGCCCCTCTGTCTCTGGTAACATGGCGGAAGCCCCTCGGTCTCTGGTAACATGACGGGAGCCCCTCAGTCTCTGATAACATGGCGGGAGCCCCTCAATCTTTGGTAACATGGCGGGAGCCCCTCGGTCTCTGGTAACATGACGGGAGCCCCTCAGTCTCTGATAATATGGCGGGAGCCCCTCAATCTTTGGTAACATGGTGGGAGCCCCTCGGTCTCTGGTAACATGCCAGGAGCCCCTCGGTCTCTGGTAACATGACGGAAGCCCCTCAGTCTCTGATAACATGGCGGGAGCCCCTCAATCTTTGGTAACATGACGGGAGCCCCTCGGTCTCTGGTAACATGGTGGAAGCCCCTTGTTCTCTGGTAACATGGCGGGAGCCCCTCATTCTCTGTTAACATGGTGGGAGCCCCTCGGTCTTTCGTAATATGGTGGAAGCCCCTCGGTCTCTGGTAACATGGTGGGAATTTCTCAGTCTCTGGTAAATTGGCGGAAGCCCCTCAGTCTCTGGTAACATGGCGGGAGCCCCTTGGTCTCTGGCAACATGGCGGGAGCCCCTCGGTCTCTGGTAACATGGTGGGAGCCCCTCGGTCTTTGGTAACATGACGGGAGGCCCTCGTTCTCTGGTAACATGGTGGGAGCCCCTCAGTCTCTGGTAAACTTGGCGGGAGCCCCTCAGTCTCCGGTAACATGGCTGGAGCCCCTCAGTCTCTGGTAACATGGCTTGAGCCCCTCAGTCTCTGGTAACTTGGCGGGAGCCCCTCGGTCTCTGGTAACATGACGGGAGCCCCTCAGTCTCTGATAACATGGCGGGAGCCCCTCAATCTTTGGTAACATGGCGGGAGCCCCTCGGTCTCTGGTAACATGACGGGAGCCCCTCAGTCTCTGATAATATGGCGGGAGCCCCTCAATCTTTGGTAACATGGTGGGAGCCCCTCGGTCTCTGGTAACATGCCAGGAGCCCCTCGGTCTCTGGTAACATGACGGAAGCCCCTCAGTCTCTGATAACATGGCGGGAGCCCCTCAATCTTTGGTAACATGGCGGGAGCCCCTCGGTCTCTGGTAACATGGTGGAAGCCCCTTGGTCTCTGGTAACATGGCGGGAGCCCCTCATTCTCTGATAACATGGTGGGAGCCCCTCGGTCTTTGGTAATATGGTGGAAGCCCCTCGGTCTCTGGTAACATGGTGGGAATTTCTCAGTCTCTGGTAAATTGGCGGAAGCCCCTCAGTCTCTGGTAACATGGCGGGAGCCCCTTGGTCTCTGGCAACATGGCGGGAGCCCCTCGGTCTCTGGTAACATGGTGGGAGCCCCTCGGTCTTTGGTAACATGACGGGAGGCCCTCGTTCTCTAGTAACATGGTGGGAGCCCCTCAGTCTCTGGTAAACTTGGCGGGAGCCCCTCAGTCTCCGGTAACATGGCTGGAGCCCCTCAGTCTCTGGTAACATGGCTTGAGCCCCTCAGTCTCTGGTAACTTGGCGGGAGCCCCTCGGTCTCTGGTAACATGACAGGAGCCCCTCAGTCTCTGGTAACATGATGGGAGCCCCTCAGTCTCTGGTAACTTGGCGGGAGCCCCTCGGTCTCTGGTAACATGACAGGAGCCCCTCAGTCTCTGGTAACATGATGGGAGCCCCTCAGTCTCTGGTAACATGGCGGGAGCCCCTCGGTCTCTGGTAACATGACGAGAATCCCTCGGCTCTGGTAACATGACGAGAGCCTCTTGGTCTCTGGTAACATGGTGGGAGCCCCTCCGTCTCTGGTGACATGGCGGGAGCCCCTCGGTCTCTGGTAACATGGTGGGAACCCCTCGGTCTCTGGTAACATGGTGGGAGCCCCTCGGTCTCTGATAACATGCCGGGAGGCCCTTGTTCTCTGGTAACATGGTGGGAGCCCCTCGGGCTCTGGTAACATGGTGGGAGCCCCTCGGTCTTTGGTAACATGGTGGGAGCCCCTCGGTCTCTGGTAACATGGCGGGAGCCCCTCGGTCTCTGGTAACATGGCGATAGCCCCTCGGTCTCTGGTAACATGGTGGGAGCCCCTCGGTCTCTGGTAACATGACGGGAGCCCCTCAGTCTCTGATAACATGGCGGGAGCCCCTTAATCTTTGGTAACATGGCGGGAGCCCCTCGGTCTCTGGTAACATGGTGGGAGCCCCTCGGTCTCTGGTAACATGCCAGGAATCCCTCGGTCTCTGGTAACATGACGGGAGCCCCTCAGTCTCTGATAACATGGCGGGTGCCCCTCAATCTTTGGTAACATGGCGGGAGCCCCTCGGTCTCTGGTAACATGGTGGAAGCCCCTCGGTCTCTGGTAACATGGCGGGAGCCCCTCATTCTCTGATAACATGGTGGGAGCCCCTCGGTCTTTGGTAATATGGTGGGAGCCCCTCGGTCTTTGGTAACATGGTGGGAATTTCTCAGTCTCTGGTAACTTGGCGGGAGCCCCTCGGTCTCTGGTAACATGGCGGGAGCCCCTCAGTCTCTGGTAACATGGTGGGAGCCCCTCGGTCTCTGGTAACATGACGGGAGGCCCTCGTTCTCTGGTAACATGGTGGGAGCCCCTCTGTGTCTGGTAAACTTGGCGGGAGCCCCTCAGTCTCTGGTAACATGGCTGGAGCCCCTCAGTCTCTGGTAACATGGCTGGAGCCCCTCGGTTTCTGGTAACATAGTGGGAGCCCCTCAGTCTCTGGTAACTTGGCGGGAGCCCCTCGGTCTCTGGTAACATGACAGGAGCCCCTCAGTCTCTGGTAACATGATGGGAGCCCCTCAGTCTCTGGTAACATGGCGGGAGCCCCTCGGTCTCTGGTAACATGACGAGAGTCCCTCGGCTCTGGTAACATGACGAGAGCCCCTTGGTCTGTGGTAACATGGCGGGAGCCCCTCATTCTCTAATAACATGGTGGGAGCCCCTCGGTCTTTGGTAATATGGTGGGAGCCCCTCAGTCTTTGGTAACATGGTGGGAATTTCTCAGTCTCTGGTAACTTGGCGGGAGCCCCTCGGTCTCTGGTAACATGGCGGGAGCCCCTCGGTCTCTGGTAACATGGTGGGAGCCCCTCGGTCTCTGGTAACATGACGGGAGGCCCTCGTTCTCTGGTAACATGGTGGGAGCCCCTCTGTGTCTGGTAAACTTGGCGGGAGCCCCTCAGTCTCTGGTAACATGGCTGGAGCCCCTCAGTCTCTGGTAACATGGCTGGAGCCCCTCGGTTTCTGGTAACATAGTGGGAGCCCCTCAGTCTCTGGTAACTTGGCGGGATCCCCTCGGTCTCTGGTAACATGACAGGAGCCCCTCAGTCTCTGGTAACATGATGGGAGCCCCTCAGTCTCTGGTAACATGGCGGGAGCCCCTCGGTCTCTGGTAACATGACGAGAGTCCCTCGGCTCTGGTAACATGACGAGAGCCCCTTGGTCTCTGGTAACATGGTGGGAGCCCCTCCGTCTCTGGTAACATGGTGGGAGCCCCTCAGTCTCTGGTAACATGGCGGGAGCCCCTCGGTCTCTGGTAACATGGTGGGAACCCCTCGGTCTCTGGTAACATGGCAGGAGCCCCTCGGTCTCTGGTAACATGGTGGGAGCCCCTTGGTCTCTGGTAACATGGTGGGAGCCCCTCGGTCTCTGGTAACATGCCGGGAGCCCCTCGGTCTCTGGTAACATGACGGGAGCCCCTCGGTCTCTGGTAACATGCCGGGAGCCCCTCGGTCTCTGGTAACATGACGGGAGCCCCTCAGTCTCTGATAACATGGCGGGAGCCCCTCAATCTTTGGTAACATGGCGGGAGCCCCTCGGTCTCTGGTAACATGGTGGAAGCCCCTCGGTCTCTGGTAACATGGCGGGAGCCCCTCATTCTCTGATAACATGGTGGGAGCCCCTCAATCTTTGGTAACATGGTGGGAGCCCCTCGGTCTCTGGTAACATGCCAGGAGCCCCTCGGTCTCTGATAACATGGCGGGAGCCCCTCAATCTTTGGTAACATGGCGGGAGCCCCTCGGTCTCTGGTAACATGGTGGGAGCCCCTCGGTCTCTGGTAACATGGCGGGAGCCCCTCGGTCTTTGGTAATATGGTGGGAGCCCCTCGGTCTCTGGTAACATGGTGGGAATTTCTCAGTCTCTGGTAACTTGGCGGGAGCACTTCAGTCTCTGGTTACATGGCGGGAGCCCCTCGGTCTCTGGTAACATGGTGGGAATTTCTCAGTCTCTTGTAACTTGGCGGGAGCCCCTCGGTCTCTGGTAACATGGCGGGAGCCCCTCGGTCTCTGGTAACATGACGGGAGGCCCTCGTTCTCTGGTAACATGGTGGGAGCCCCTCTGTGTCTGGTAAACTTGGCGGGAGCCCCTCAGTCTCTGGTAACATGGCTGGAGCCCCTCAGTCTCTGGTAACATGGCTGGAGCCCCTCGGTTTCTGGTAACATAGTGGGAGCCCCTCAGTCTCTGGTAACTTGGCGGGAGCCCCTCGGTCTCTGGTAACATGACAGGAGCCCCTCAGTCTCTGGTAACATGATGGGAGCCCCTCAGTCTCTGGTAACATGGCGGGAGCCCCTCGGTCTCTGGTAACATGACGAGAGTCCCTCGGCTCTGGTAACATGACGAGAGCCCCTTGGTCTCTGGTAACATGGTGGGAGCCCCTCCGTCTCTGGTAACATGGTGGGAGCCCCTCAGTCTCTGGTAACATGGCGGGAGCCCCTCGGTCTCTGGTAACATGGTGGGAACCCCTCGGTCTCTGGTAACATAGTGGGAGCCCCTCGGTCTCTGATAACATGCCGGGAGGCCCTCGTTCTCTGGTAACATGGTGGGAGCCCCTTGGTCTCTGGTAACATGGTGGGAGCCCCTCGGTCTTTGGTAACATGGCGGGAGCCCCTCGGTCTCTGGTAACATGGTGGGAGCCCCTTGGTCTCTGGTAACATGGTGGGAGCCCCTCGGTCTCTGGTAACATGCCGGGAGCCCCTCGGTCTCTGGTAACATGACGGGAGCCCCTCGGTCTCTGGTAACATGCCGGGAGCCCCTCGGTCTCTGGTAACATGCCGGGAGCCCCTAGGTCTCTGGTAACATGACGGGAGCCCCTCAGTCTCTGATAACATGGCGGGAGCCCCTCAATCTTTGGTAACATGGCTGGAGCCCCTCGGTCTCTGGTAACATGGCTGGAGCCCCTCTGTGTCTGGTAACATGGTGGAAGCCCCTCGGTCTCTGGTAACATGGCGGGAGCCCCTCATTCTCTGATAACATGGTGGGAGCCCCTCGGTCTTTGGTAATATGGTGGGAGCCCCTCGGTCTTTGGTAACATGGTGGGAATTTCTCAGTCTCTGGTAACTTGGCGGGAGCCCCTCGGTCTCTGGTAACATGGCGGGAGCCCCTCAGTCTCTGGTAACATGGTGGGAGCCCCTCGGTCTCTGGTAACATGACGGGAGGCCCTCGTTCTCTGGTAACATGGTGGGAGCCCCTCTGTGTCTGGTAAACTTGGCGGGAGCCCCTCAGTCTCTGGTAACATGGCTGGAGCCCCTCAGTCTCTGGTAACATGGCTGGAGCCCCTCGGTTTCTGGTAACATAGTGGGAGCCCCTCAGTCTCTGGTAACTTGGCGGGAGCCCCTCGGTCTCTGGTAACATGACAGGAGCCCCTCAGTCTCTGGTAACATGATGGGAGCCCCTCAGTCTCTGGTAACATGGCGGGAGCCCCTCGGTCTCTGGTAACATGACGAGAGTCCCTCGGCTCTGGTAACATGACGAGAGCCCCTTGGTCTGTGGTAACATGGCGGGAGCCCCTCATTCTCTAATAACATGGTGGGAGCCCCTCGGTCTTTGGTAATATGGTGGGAGCCCCTCAGTCTTTGGTAACATGGTGGGAATTTCTCAGTCTCTGGTAACTTGGCGGGAGCCCCTCGGTCTCTGGTAACATGGCGGGAGCCCCTCGGTCTCTGGTAACATGGTGGGAGCCCCTCGGTCTCTGGTAACATGACGGGAGGCCCTCGTTCTCTGGTAACATGGTGGGAGCCCCTCTGTGTCTGGTAAACTTGGCGGGAGCCCCTCAGTCTCTGGTAACATGGCTGGAGCCCCTCAGTCTCTGGTAACATGGCTGGAGCCCCTCGGTTTCTGGTAACATAGTGGGAGCCCCTCAGTCTCTGGTAACTTGGCGGGATCCCCTCGGTCTCTGGTAACATGACAGGAGCCCCTCAGTCTCTGGTAACATGATGGGAGCCCCTCAGTCTCTGGTAACATGGCGGGAGCCCCTCGGTCTCTGGTAACATGACGAGAGTCCCTCGGCTCTGGTAACATGACGAGAGCCCCTTGGTCTCTGGTAACATGGTGGGAGCCCCTCCGTCTCTGGTAACATGGTGGGAGCCCCTCAGTCTCTGGTAACATGGCGGGAGCCCCTCGGTCTCTGGTAACATGGTGGGAACCCCTCGGTCTCTGGTAACATGGCAGGAGCCCCTCGGTCTCTGGTAACATGGTGGGAGCCCCTTGGTCTCTGGTAACATGGTGGGAGCCCCTCGGTCTCTGGTAACATGCCGGGAGCCCCTCGGTCTCTGGTAACATGACGGGAGCCCCTCGGTCTCTGGTAACATGCCGGGAGCCCCTCGGTCTCTGGTAACATGACGGGAGCCCCTCAGTCTCTGATAACATGGCGGGAGCCCCTCAATCTTTGGTAACATGGCGGGAGCCCCTCGGTCTCTGGTAACATGGTGGAAGCCCCTCGGTCTCTGGTAACATGGCGGGAGCCCCTCATTCTCTGATAACATGGTGGGAGCCCCTCAATCTTTGGTAACATGGTGGGAGCCCCTCGGTCTCTGGTAACATGCCAGGAGCCCCTCGGTCTCTGATAACATGGCGGGAGCCCCTCAATCTTTGGTAACATGGCGGGAGCCCCTCGGTCTCTGGTAACATGGTGGGAGCCCCTCGGTCTCTGGTAACATGGCGGGAGCCCCTCGGTCTTTGGTAATATGGTGGGAGCCCCTCGGTCTCTGGTAACATGGTGGGAATTTCTCAGTCTCTGGTAACTTGGCGGGAGCCCCTCAGTCTCTGGTTACATGGCGGGAGCCCCTCGGTCTCTGGTAACATGGTGGGAATTTCTCAGTCTCTTGTAACTTGGCGGGAGCCCCTCGGTCTCTGGTAACATGGCGGGAGCCCCTCGGTCTCTGGTAACATGACGGGAGGCCCTCGTTCTCTGGTAACATGGTGGGAGCCCCTCTGTGTCTGGTAAACTTGGCGGGAGCCCCTCAGTCTCTGGTAACATGGCTGGAGCCCCTCAGTCTCTGGTAACATGGCTGGAGCCCCTCGGTTTCTGGTAACATAGTGGGAGCCCCTCAGTCTCTGGTAACTTGGCGGGAGCCCCTCGGTCTCTGGTAACATGACAGGAGCCCCTCAGTCTCTGGTAACATGATGGGAGCCCCTCAGTCTCTGGTAACATGGCGGGAGCCCCTCGGTCTCTGGTAACATGACGAGAGTCCCTCGGCTCTGGTAACATGACGAGAGCCCCTTGGTCTCTGGTAACATGGTGGGAGCCCCTCCGTCTCTGGTAACATGGTGGGAGCCCCTCAGTCTCTGGTAACATGGCGGGAGCCCCTCGGTCTCTGGTAACATGGTGGGAACCCCTCGGTCTCTGGTAACATAGTGGGAGCCCCTCGGTCTCTGATAACATGCCGGGAGGCCCTCGTTCTCTGGTAACATGGTGGGAGCCCCTTGGTCTCTGGTAACATGGTGGGAGCCCCTCGGTCTTTGGTAACATGGCGGGAGCCCCTCGGTCTCTGGTAACATGGTGGGAGCCCCTTGGTCTCTGGTAACATGGTGGGAGCCCCTCGGTCTCTGGTAACATGCCGGGAGCCCCTCGGTCTCTGGTAACATGACGGGAGCCCCTCGGTCTCTGGTAACATGCCGGGAGCCCCTCGGTCTCTGGTAACATGCCGGGAGCCCCTCGGTCTCTGGTAACATGACGGGAGCCCCTCGGTCTCTGATAACATGGCGGGAGCCCCTCAATCTTTGGTAACATGGCTGGAGCCCCTCGGTCTCTGGTAACATGGTGGAAGCCCCTCGGTCTCTGGTAACATGGCGGGAGCCCCTCATTCTCTGATAACATGGTGGGAGCCCCTCAATCTTTGGTAACATGGTGGGAGCCCCTCGGTCTCTGGTAACATGCCAGGAGCCCCTCGGTCTCTGATAACATAGCGGGAGCCCCTCAATCTTTGGTAACATGGCGGGAGCCCCTCGGTCTCTGGTAACATGGTGGGAGCCCCTCGGTCTCTGGTAACATGGCGGGAGCCCCTCTGTCTTTGGTAATATGGTGGGAGCCCCTCGGTCTCTGGTAACATGGTGTGAATTTCTCAGTCTCTGGTAACTTGGCGGGAGCCCCTCAGTCTCTGGTAACATGGCGGGAGCCCCTCGGTCTCTGGTAACATGGCGGGAGCCCCTCGGTCTTTGGTAACATGGTGGGAGCCCCTCTGTCTCTGGTAACATGGCGGGAGCCCCTCGGTCTTTGGTAATATGGTGGGAGCCCCTCGGTCTTTGGTAATATGGTGGGAGCCCCTCAGTCTCTGGTAACATGGCGGTAGCCCCTCAGTCTCTGGTAACATGGTGGGAGCCCCTCGGTCTCTGGTAACATGCCGGGAGCCCCTCGGTCTCTGGTAACATGACGGGAGCCCCTCAGTCTCTGATAACATGGCGGGAGCCCCTCAATCTTTGGTAACATGGCTGGAGCCCCTCGGTCTCTGGTAACATGGTGGAAGCCCCTCGGTCTCTGGTAACATGGCGGGAGCCCCTCATTCTCTGATAACATGGTGGGAGCCCCTCAATCTTTGGTAACATGGTGGGAGCCCCTCGGTCTCTGGTAACATGCCAGGAGCCCCTCGGTCTCTGATAACATAGCGGGAGCCCCTCAATCTTTGGTAACATGGCGGGAGCCCCTCGGTCTCTGGTAACATGGTGGGAGCCCCTCGGTCTCTGGTAACATGGCGGGAGCCCCTCTGTCTTTGGTAATATGGTGGGAGCCCCTCGGTCTCTGGTAACATGGTGTGAATTTCTCAGTCTCTGGTAACTTGGCGGGAGCCCCTCAGTCTCTGGTAACATGGCGGGAGCCCCTCGGTCTCTGGTAACATGGCGGGAGCCCCTCGGTCTTTGGTAACATGGTGGGAGCCCCTCTGTCTCTGGTAACATGGCGGGAGCCCCTCGGTCTTTGGTAATATGGTGGGAGCCCCTCGGTCTTTGGTAATATGGTGGGAGCCCCTCAGTCTCTGGTAACATGGCGGTAGCCCCTCAGTCTCTGGTAACATGGTGGGAGCCTCTCGGTCTTTGGTAATATGGTGGGAGCCCCTCAGTCTCTGGTAACATGTCAGGAGCCCCTCGGTCTCTGGTAACATGATGGGAGCCCTCAGTCTCTGGTAACATGGCAGGAGCCCCTTTGTCTCTGGTAACATGGCGGGAGCCCCTCGGTCTCTGGTAACATGGCGGGAGCCCCTTGGTCTCTGGTAACATCGTGGGAGCCCCTCAGTCTCTGGTAACATGCCAGGAGCCCCTCGGTCTCTGGTAACATGACGGGAGCCCCTCAGTCTCTGATAACATGGCGGGAGCCCCTCAATCTTTGGTAACATGGCGGGAGCCCCTCGGTCTCTGGTAACATGGTGGGATCCCCTCGGTCTCTGGTAACATGGCGGGAGCCCCTCAGTCTCTGGTAACATGGTGGGAGCCCCTCGGTCTTTGGTAATATGGTGGGAGCCCCTCGGTCTCTGGTAACATGGTGAGAATTTCTCAGTCTCTGGTAACTTGGCGGGAGCCCCTCAGTCTCTGGTAACATGGCGGGAGCCCCTCGGTCTCTGGTAACATGGCGGAGCCCGTCAGTCTTTGGTAACATGGTGGGAGCCCCTCGGTCTCTGGTAACATGGCGGGAGCCCCTCGGTCTTTGGTAATATGGTGGGAGCCCCTCGGTCTTTGGTAATATGGTGGGAGCCCCTCGGTCTTTGGTAATATCGTGGGAGCCCCTCGGTCTCTGGTAACATGGCGGGAATTTCTCAGTCTCTGGTAACATGGCGGGAGCCCCTCGGTCTCTGGTAACATGGCGGGAGCCCCTCGGTCTTTGGTAACATGGTGGGAGCCCCTCGGTCTCTTGTAACATGGCGGGAGCCCCTCGGTCTCTTGTAACATGGCGGGAGCCCCTCGGTCTCTGGTAAAATGGCTGGACTTATGGTTCTGATCTCCCCTACATCCAAGGGAAACTCTGATATAAAGGGCAATGCTGCAGACTATGATATAAGTGGAAGCTCTGATGTAAAGGGGAATGATTTGGACTCTAATGTAAGGAAGCTCTGGGGACCAGAGACCACTTTCCACCAGAGTTCCCCTTTACACCAGAGTCTGAAGCATTCCATCTTACATCATTGTGTGCAACATCCCCCTTTTCATCAGAGTGCATAGAGTTCCCCTTTACATCAGAGTCCACAGAGTTCCCCCTTAGACCCTGATGTAAGCGGAACTCTGTGGAATCTAATGAAAGGGGAGCTCTGTTGACTCTGATGTAAAGGGGAACTCTGTGGTTTCTGATGTAAAGGGGACCTCTTAGCTACATAGTTAGTAAGGTTGAATAAAGACACCAGTCCATCCAGTTCAACCTGAGTGAGTGTCTACAATTGTCCCTATCCCTGCACATTGCGTCTCATTAAGATGCTCATCTATTATATTATTTTTTTATTTTTTATTTAAGGTACCCATATTGCGCCGTCAATTTTACACAGCGCTCCACACATACATCGCACCCTACCCTCAAGGAGCCCACAATCCAAGGTCCCCAACTCACATACTAGGGCCAGTTTTGGACAGAAGCCAATTAACCTACCAGGATGTCTTTGGAGTTTGGGAGGAAACCTGGAGTACCCGGAGGAAACCCACGCAGGCACAGGGAGAACATGCAAACTCCAGGCAGGTAGTGTCGTGGTTGGGATTCAAACCAGCGACCCTTTTTATTGCTAGGTGAGAGTGCTAACCACTACACCACTGTGTTACCCACTACACCGCTGTGCTACCCACTACACCACTGTGTTACCCACTACACCACTGTGCCGCCCCACACTCTGATGTAAAGTGGAGCTCTGTGGACTCTGATGTAAGGGAGAATTTTTTGGACTGTAATGTAAAAGGGAACTCTGTGAACTCTGATGTAAGGGAGAACTTTGTGGATTGTAATGTAAAGGGGAGCTCTGTGCAATCTGATATAAAGTGGAGCTCTGTGGACTCTGATGTAAGGGAGAACTTTGTGGATTGTAATGTAAAGGGGAGCTCTGTGCAATCTGATATAAAGTGGAGCTCTGTGGACTCTGATGTAAGGGAGAACTTTGTGGAATGTAATGTAAAGGGGAGCTCTGTGGACTCTGATGTAAGGGAGAACTTTGTAGATTGTAATGTAAAGGGGAGCTCTGTGCAATCTGATATAAAGCGGAGCTCTGTGGACTCTGATGTAAGGGAGAACTTTGTGGAATGTAATGTAAAGGGGAGCTCTGTGGACTCTGATGTAAGGGAGAACTTTGTGGATTGTAATGTAAAGGGGAGCTCTGTGCAATCTGATATAAAGTGGAGCTCTGTGGACTCTGATGTAAGGGAGAACTTTGTGGATTGTAATGTAAAGGGGAGCTCTGTGAAATCTGATATAAAGTGGAGCTCTGTGGACTCTGATGTAAGGGAGAACTTTGTGGAATGTAATGTAAAGGGGAGCTCTGTGGACTCTGATGTAAGGGAGAACTTTGTGGATTGTAATGTAAAGGGGAGCTCTGTGCAATCTGATATAAAGTGGAGCTCTGTGGACTCTGATGTAAGGGAGAACTTTGTAGATTGTAATGTAAAGGGGAGCTCTGTGCAATCTGATATAAAGCGGAGCTCTGTGGACTCTGATGTAAGGGAGAACTTTGTGGAATGTAATGTAAAGGGGAGCTCTGTGGACTCTGATGTAAGGGAGAACTTTGTGGATTGTAATGTAAAGGGGAGCTCTGTGCAATCTGATATAAAGTGGAGCTCTGTGGACTCTGATGTAAGGGAGAACTTTGTGGAATGTAATGTAAAGTGGAGCTCTGTGGACTCTGATGTAAGGGAGAACTTTGTGGATTGTAATGTAAAGGGGAGCTATGTGCAATCTGATGTAAAGGGGAGCTCTGTGGACTCTGATGTAAGGGAGAACTTTGTAGATTGTAATGTAAAGGGGAGCTCTGTGCAATCTGATATAAAGTGGAGCTTTGTGGACTCTGATGTAAGGGAGAACTTTGTGGAATGTAATGTAAAGGGGAGCTCTGTGGACTCTGTTGTAAGGGAGAACTTTGTGGATTGTAATGTAAAGGGGAGCTCTGTGCAATCTGATATAAAGTGGAGCTCTGTGGACTCTGATGTAAGGGAGAACTTTGTGGATTGTAATGTAAAGGGGAGCTCTGTGCAATCTGATATAAAGTGGAGCTCTGTGGACTCTGATGTAAGGGAGAACTTTGTGGAATGTAATGTAAAGGGGAGCTCTGTGGACTCTGATGTAAGGGAGAACTTTGTGGACTGTAATGTAAAGAGGAGATCTGATATTCCGATATAAGGGAGAACTCTGTGGACTCTGATGTAAGGGAGAACTTTGTGGACTCTGGTGTAAGGGAGAACTTTGTGGACTCTGATGTAAGGGAGAACTTTGTGGATTGTAATGTAAAGAGGAGCTCTGTGCAATCTGATGTAAAGGGGAGCTCTGTGGACTCTGATGTAAGGGAGAACTTTGTGGATTGTAATGTAAAGGGGAGCTCTGTGCAATCTGATATAAAGTGGAGCTCTGTGGACTCTGATGTAAGGGAGAACTTTGTGGAATGTAATGTAATGGGGAGCTCTGTGGACTCTGATGTAAGGGAGAACTTTGTAGATTGTAATGTAAAGGGGAGCTCTATGGATTCTGATGTAAATGGGAGCTCTGTGCATTCTGATGTAAGGGAGAACTTTGTGGACTCTGATGTAAGGGAGAACTTTGTGGACTCTGATGTAAGGGAGAACTTTGTGGATTGTAATGTAAAGGGGAGCTCTGTGGACTCTGATATAAAGGGGAGCTCTGTGCATTCTGATATAAAGGAGAACTTTGTGGACTGTAATGTAAAGGGGAGCTCTGTGGACTCTGATATAAAGGGGAGCTCTGTGCATTCTGATATAAAGGAGAACTTTGTGGACTGCAATGTAAATGGAAGCTCTGTGAAGTCTGATATAAAGGGGAGCTCTGTGCATTCTGATATAAAGGAGAACTTTGTGGACTGCAAGGTAAAGAGTAACTCTGTGGACTCTGATATTCTGATATAAGGGAGAACTCTGTGGAATCTGATGTAAGGGAGAACTTTGTGGATTGTAATGTAAAAGGGAGCTCTGTGCAATCTGATGTAAAGGAGAACTCTAGAGACTCTGATGTAAGGGAGAACTTTGTAGAGTGTAAGGTAAAGAGGAACTCTGTGGATTCTAATATTCTGATATAAGGAAGAACTCTGTGGACTCTAATGTAAGGGAGAACTTTGTGGATTGTGATGTAAAGGGGAGCTCTGTGGATTCTGATGTAAAGGGGAGCTCTGTGGACTCTGATGTAAAGGGGAGCTCTGTGCACTCTGATGTAAAGGGGAGCTCTGTGGACTCTGATGTGGACTCTGATGTAAAGGAGAACTTTGTGGACTCTGTTGTAAATGGGAGCTCTGTGGATTCTGATGTAAAGGGGAGCTCTGTGGACTCTGATGTAAAGGGGAGCTCTGTGCACTCTGATGTAAAGGGGAGCTCTGTGGACTCTGATGTGGACTCTGATGTAAAGGAGAACTTTGTGGACTCTGTTGTAAATGGGAGCTCTGTGAAGTCTGATGGAAGGCAAACCTCTGTGGACTCTGATATTAAAATATTCTGAAATAAGGGAGAACTTTTTGGATTGTGATGTAAGGAGCAACTCTGTGGCCTCTGATGTAAAGGAGAGCTCTGTGGACTCTGATGTAAAGGGGAGCTCTGTGGATTCTGATGTAAAGGGGAACTCTGTGGACTCTGATGTAAAGGAGATCTCTGTGGACTCTGATGTAAAGGGGAGCTCTGTGGACTCTGATGTAAGGGGGAACTCTGTGGACTCTGATGTAAAGGGGAACTCTGTGGACTCTGATGTAAAGGGGAACTCTGTGGATTCTGATGTAAAGGGGAGCTCTGTGGACTCTGAGGTAAAGGGGAACTCTGTGGATTATAATGTAAAGGGGAGCTTTGTGGACTCTGATGTAAAGGAGAACTTTGTGGACTCTAATGTAGGGGGAAGTCTATGGACTCTAAGGTAAAGGGGAACTCTGTGCACTCTGATATTTTGATATAAGAGAGAACTTTGTGGATTGTGATGTAAGGAGCAACTCTGTGGAGTCTGATGTAAGAGGGAACTCTGTGGAGTCTGATGTAAGGGGGAACTCTGTGGAGTCTGATGTAAGGGGGAACTCTGTGGAGTCTGATGTAAGGGGGGACTCTGTGGACTGTGATGTAAAGAGAAGCTCTGTGGACATCAGACTCTCCCATTACACCACAGCATACCCCTTTACATCAGAGACCTCAGGGTTCTCCTTTATATCACAAACCACAAAGTTCTCCCTTACATCAGAGTCCTTCTAGTTTTCCTTTACATCAAAGTACTGTAAAGGGGAAAAATCCATCAAGATACTTCATAGGACATCATGAGTCCTCTCTGCAGGCATTGCAAGATCAACGCGTTTCATGAATCAAGGGGCACCCAGTCTAAGTGAACCTTAATTTGTGAAACGCGTTGATCTTGCAATGCCTGCAGAGAGGTCTCATGATGTCTTATGAAGTATCTTGATGGATTTTTATCTTCAATAAACTAATCATCAGAGCTTCATACCCGGGAGGGCGGTCCAGCTTTCTTCAACCATTGGCTGTTATTCAGGCTGCGGACTGGACCGTCACCACAAGGGAGCGATCCTTCCCACCTGGACCGTCACCACAAGGGAGCGATCCTTCCCACCTGGACCGTCACCACAAGGGAGCGATCCTTCCCACCTGGACCGTCACCACAAGGGAGCGATCCTTCCCACCTGGACCGTCACCGCAAGGGAGCGATCCTTCCCACCTGGACCGTCACCACAAGGGAGCGATCCTTCCAACCTGGACCGGCACCACAAGGGAGCGATCCTTCCCACCTGGACCGTCACCACAAGGGAGCGATCCTTCCCACCTGGACCGTCACCACAAGGGAGCGATCCTTCCCACCTGGACCGTCACCGCAAGGGAGCGATCCTTCCCACCTGGACCGTCACCACAAGGGAGCGATCCTTCCCACCTGGACCGTCACCGCAAGGGAGCGATCCTTCCCACCTGGACCGTCACCACAAGGGAGCGATCCTTCCCACCTGGACCGTCATCACAAGAGAGCGATCCTTCCCACTTGGACCGTCACCGCAAGGGAGCGATCCTTCCCACCTGGACCGTCACCACAAGGGAGCGATCCTTCCCACCTGGACCGTCACCACAAGGGAGCGATCCTTCCCACCTGGACCGTCACCACAAGGGAGCGATCCTTCCCACCTGGACCGTCACCACAAGGGAGCGATCCTTCCCACCTGGACCGTCACCGCAAAGGAGCGATCCTTCCCACCTGGACTGTCACCGCAAGGGAGCGATCCTTCCCACCTGGACTGTCACCGCAAGGGAGCGATCCTTCCCACCTGGACTGTCACCACAAGGGATCGATCCTTCCCACCTGGACCGGCACCACAAGGGAGCGATCCTTCCCACCTGGACCGTCACCACAAGGGATCGATCCTTCCCACCTGGACCGTCACCACAAGGGAGCGATCCTTCTCACCTGGACTGTCACCGCAAGGGAGCGATCCTTCCCACCTGGACCGGCACCACAAGGGAGCGATCCTTCCCGCCTGGACCGGCACCACAAGGGAGCGATCCTTCCCACCTGGATCGGCACCACAAGGGAGCGATCCTTCCCACCTGGACCGGCACCACAAGGGAACGATCCTTTCCACCTGGACCGGCACCACACCACAAGGGAGTGATCCTTCCCACCTGGACCGTCACCACAAGGGAGCGATCCTTCCCACCTGGACCGTCACCACAAGGGAACGATCCTTCCCACCTGGACCGTCATCACAAGGGAGCGATCCTTTCCACCTGGACCGGCACCACAAGGGAGCGATCCTTCCCACCTGGACCTGCACCACAAGGGAGCAATCCTTCCCACCTGGACCTGCACCACAAGGGAGCAATCCTTCCCTCCTGGACCTGCACCACACCACAAGGGAGCGATCCTTCCAACCTGGACCGTCACCACAAGGGAGCGATCCTTCCCACCTGGACCTGCACCACACCACAAGGGAGCGATCCTTCCAACCTGGACCGTCACCACAAGGGAGCGATCCTTCCCACCTGGACCGGCACCACGAGGGAACGATCCTTCCCACCTGGACCTGCACCACACCACAAGGGAGTGATCCTTCCAACCTGGACCTGCACCACACCACAAGGGAGCGATCCTTTCCACCTGGACCGGCACCACAATGGAGCGATCCTTCTCACCTGGACCTGCACCACACCACAAGGGAGCGATCCTTCCCACCTGGACCTGCACCACACCACAAGGGAGAGATCCTTCCCACCTGGACCTGCATCACTCCACAAGGGAGCGATTCTTACCACCTGGACCGGCACCACAAGGGAACGATCCTTCCCACCTGGACCTGCACCACACCACAAGGGAGCGATTCTTACCACCTGGACCGGCACCACAAGGGAACGATCCTTCCCACCTGGACCTGCACCACACCACAAGGGAGCGATCCTTCCCACCTGGACCATCACCACAAGGGAGCGATCCTTCCCACCAGGACCTGCACCACAAGGGAGAAATCCTTCCCACCTGGACCTGCACCACAAGGGAGAAATCCTTCCCACCTGGACCTGCACCACACCACAAGGGAACGATCCTTTCCATCTGGACCATCACCACAAGGGAACCATCCTTCCCACCTGGACCTGCACCACAAGGGAGAAATCCTTCCCACCTGGACCTGCACCACACCACAAGGGAGCGATCCTTCCAACCTGGACCATCACCACAAGGGAGCGATTCTTCCCACCTGGACCTGCACCACACCACAAGGGAACGATCTTTCCCACCTGGACCACACCACAAGGGAGCGATCCTTCTCACCTGGACCTGCACCACACCACAAGGGAGCGATTCGTCCTACCTGGACCTGCACCACACCACAAGGGAGTGATCCTTTCCACCTGGACTGGCACCACAAGGGAGCGATCCTTCCCACCTGGACCTGCACCACACCACAAGGGAGCGATCCTTCCCACCTGGACCTGCACCACACCACAAGGGAGCGATTCGTCCTACCTAGACCTGCACCACACCACAAGGGAGTGATCCTTTCCACCTGGACTGGCACCACAAGGGAGCGATCCTTCCCACCTGGACCTGCACCACACCACAAGGGAGAGATCCTTCCCACGTGGACCTGCACCACTCCACAAGGGAGCAATCCTTCCCACCTGGACCAGCACCACAAGGGAGCGATTCTTCCCACCTGGACCGTCACCACAAGGGAGTGATCCTTCCCACCTGGACCGTTACCAGAAGGGAGCGATCCTTCCCACCTGGACCGGCACCACAAGGGAGCAATCCTTCCCACCTGGAACGGCACCACACCACAAGGGAGTGATCCTTCCCACCTGGACCGTCACCACAAGGGAGCGATCCTTCCCACCTGGACCGACACCACACCACAAGGGAGTGATCCTTCCCACCTAGACCACACCACAAGGGAGCGATTCTTACCACCTGGACTGGCACCACAAGGGAACGATCCTTCCCACCTTGACCGGCACCACACCACAAGGGAGCGATCCTTCCCACCTTGACCGGCACCACAAGGGAGCGATCCTTCCCACCTAGACCTGCACCACACCACAAGGGAGCGATCCTTCCCACCTTGACCGGCACCACAAGGGAGCGATCCTTCCCACCTGGACCTGCACCACACCACAAGGGAGCGATCCTTCCAACCTAGACCGTCACCACAAGGGAGCGATCCTTCCCACCTGGACCGGCACCACGAGGGAGCGATCCTTCCCACCTGGACCTGCACCACACCACAAGGGAGTGATCCTTCCAACCTGGACCTGCACCACACCACAAGGGAGCGATCCTTTCCACCTGGACCGGCACCACAATGGAGCGATCCTTCTCACCTGGACCTGCACCACACCACAAGGGAGCGATCCTTCCCACCTGGACCTGCACCACACCACAAGGGAGAGATCCTTCCCACCTGGACCTGCATCACTCCACAAGGGAGCGATCCTTCCCACCTAGACCTGCACCACACCACAAGGGAGCGATTCTTACCACCTGGACCGGCACCACAAGGGAACGATCCTTCCCACCTGGACCTGCACCACACCACAAGGGAGCGATCCTTCCCACCTGGACCATCACCACAAGGGAGCGATCCTTCCCACCTGGACCTGCACCACAAGGGAGAAATCCTTCCCACCAGGACCTGCACCACAAGGGAGAAATCCTTCCCACCTGGACCTGCACCACACCACAAGGGAACGATCCTTTCCATCTGGACCATCACCACAAGGGAACCATCCTTCCCACCTGGACCTGCACCACAAGGGAGAAATCCTTCCCACCTGGACCTGCACCACACCACAAGGGAGCGATCCTTCCAACCTGGACCATCACCACAAGGGAGCGATTCTTCCCACCTGGACCTGCACCACACCACAAGGGAACGATCTTTCCCACCTGGACCACACCACAAGGGAGCGATCCTTCTCACCTGGACCTGCACCACACCACAAGGGAGCGATTCGTCCTACCTGGACCTGCACCACACCACAAGGGAGTGATCCTTTCCACCTGGACTGGCACCACAAGGGAGCGATCCTTCCCACCTGGACCTGCACCACACCACAAGGGAGCGATCCTTCCCACCTGGACCTGCACCACACCACAAGGGAGCGATTCGTCCTACCTGGACCTGCACCACACCACAAGGGAGTGATCCTTTCCACCTGGACTGGCACCACAAGGGAGCGATCCTTCCCACCTGGACCTGCACCACACCACAAGGGAGCGATCCTTCCCACCTGGACCTGCACCACACCACAAGGGAGAGATCCTTCCCACGTGGACCTGCACCACTCCACAAGGGAGCAATCCTTCCCACCTGGACCAGCACCACAAGGGAGCGATTCTTCCCACCTGGACCGTCACCACAAGGGAGTGATCCTTCCCACCTGGACCGTTACCAGAAGGGAGCGATCCTTCCCACCTGGACCGGCACCACAAGGGAGCGATCCTTCCCACCTGGAACGGCACCACACCACAAGGGAGTGATCCTTCCCACCTGGACCGTCACCACAAGGGAGCGATCCTTCCCACCTGGACCGACACCACACCACAAGGGAGTGATCCTTCCCACCTAGACCACACCACAAGGGAGCGATTCTTACCACCTGGACTGGCACCACAAGGGAACGATCCTTCCCACCTAGACCTGCACCACACCACAAGGGAGCGATCCTTCCCACCTTGACCGGCACCACAAGGGAACGATCCTTTCCATCTGGACCGTCACCACAAGGGAGCAATCCTTCCCACCTGGACCACACCACAAGGGAGCAATCCTTCCCACCTGGACCTGCACCACAAGGGAGCGATCCTTCCCACCTGGAACGTCACCACAAGGGAACGATCCTTTCCATCTGGACCGTCACCACAAGGGAGCGATCCTTCCCACCTGGACCTGCACCACAAGGGAGCAATCCTTCACACCTGGACCTGCACCACAAGGGAGCAATCTTTCCCACCTGGACCGGCACACCACCACAAGGGAGCGATTCTTACCACCTGGACCGGCACCACAAGGAGCGATCCTTCCCACCTGACCGTCACCACAAGGGAACGATGCTTTCCACCTGGACCGGCACACCACCACAAGGGAGCGATTCTTACCACCTGGACCGGCACCACACGGAGCGATCCTTCCCACCTGGACCGTCACCACAAGGGAGCGATCCTTCCCACCTGGACCGGCACCACAAGGGAGCGATCCTTCCCACCTGGACCGGCACCACACCACAAGGGAGTGATCCTTCCCACCTGGACCGTCACCACAAGGGAGCGATCCTTACCACCTGGACCGGCACCACAAGGAGCGATCCTTCCCACCTGGACCGTCACCACAAGGGAACGATGCTTTCCATCTGGACTGTCACCACAAGGGAACGATCCTTCCCACCTGGACCGTCACCACAAGGGAACGATCCTTTCCATCTGGACCGTCACCACAAGGGAACGATCCTTCCCACCTAGACCTGCACCACACCACAAGGGAGTGATCCTTCCCACCTGGACCATCACAACAAGGAGCGATCCTTCCCACCTGGACCGTCACCACAAGTGAACGATCCTTTCCATCTGGACCGTCACCACAAGGGAACGATCCTTCCCACCTGCACCGGCACCATACCACAAGGGAGCGATCCTTCCCACCTGGACCTGCACCACACCACAAGGGAGCGATTCGTCCTACCTGGACCTGCACCACACCACAAGGGAGTGATCCTTTCCACCTGGACTGGCACTACAAGGGAGCGATCCTTCCCACCTGGACCTGCACCACACCACAAGGGAGCGATCCTTCCCACCTGGACCTGCACCACACCACAAGGGAGAGATCCTTCCCACGTGGACCTGCACCACTCCACAAGGGAGCAATCCTTCCCACCTGGACCAGCACCACAAGGGAGCGATTCTTCCCACCTGGACCGTCACCACAAGGGAGTGATCCTTCCCACCTGGACCGTTACCAGAAGGGAGCGATCCTTCCCACCTGGACCGGCACCACAAGGGAGCGATCCTTCCCACCTGGAACGGCACCACACCACAAGGGAGTGATCCTTCCCACCTGGACCGTCACCACAAGGGAGCGATCCTTCCCACCTGGACCGACACCACACCACAAGGGAGTGATCCTTCCCACCTAGACCACACCACAAGGGAGCGATTCTTACCACCTGGACTGGCACCACAAGGGAACGATCCTTCCCACCTAGACCTGCACCACACCACAAGGGAGCGATCCTTCCCACCTTGACCGGCACCACAAGGGAACGATCCTTTCCATCTGGACCGTCACCACAAGGGAGCAATCCTTCCCACCTGGACCACACCACAAGGGAGCAATCCTTCCCACCTGGACCTGCACCACAAGGGAGCGATCCTTCCCACCTGGAACGTCACCACAAGGGAACGATCCTTTCCATCTGGACCGTCACCACAAGGGAACCATCCTTCCCATCTGGACCACACCACAAGGGAGCGATCCTTCCCACCTGGACCTGCACCACAAGGGAGCAATCCTTCACACCTGGACCTGCACCACAAGGGAGCAATCTTTCCCACCTGGACCGGCACACCACCACAAGGGAGCGATTCTTACCACCTGGACCGGCACCACAAGGAGCGATCCTTCCCACCTGGACCGTCACCACAAGGGAACGATGCTTTCCACCTGGACCGGCACACCACCACAAGGGAGCGATTCTTACCACCTGGACCGGCACCACACGGAGCGATCCTTCCCACCTGGACCGTCACCACAAGGGAGCGATCCTTCCCACCTGGACCGGCACCACAAGGGAGCGATCCTTCCCACCTGGACCGGCACCACACCACAAGGGAGTGATCCTTCCCACCTGGACCGTCACCACAAGGGAGCGATCCTTACCACCTGGACCGGCACCACAAGGAGCGATCCTTCCCACCTGGACCGTCACCACAAGGGAACGATGCTTTCCATCTGGACTGTCACCACAAGGGAACGATCCTTCCCACCTGGACCGTCACCACAAGGGAACGATCCTTTCCATCTGGACCGTCACCACAAGGGAACGATCCTTCCCACCTAAAGTGAAATAATAAAAGAGGTTAGTGAGGACTCCTTATGTTATGCTACTTATTTTTTTTTGCACAATTGCGTATAGTTTATATACTGTTTTTGTGCTTGTTTGCACAATTAAAGTGGGCCAGTCTGGATGAAGTCCAGGGCCAAATTTTTGTCCCAGTCCAGCCCTGGATGGGGGTGTATAGAGATGGGGTGTATAGGGATGGGGGTGTATAGGGATGGGGGTGTATAGGGATGGGGTGTATAGAGATGGGGGTGTATAGGGATGGGGGTGTATAGGGATGGGGGTGTATAGAGATGGGGTGTATAGGGATGTAGTTGTATAGGGATGGGGGTGTATAGGGATGGGGGTGTATAGGGATGGGGTGTATAGGGATGGGGTTGTATAGGGATGGGGTGTATAGGGATGGGGGTGTATAGAGATGGGGGTGTATAGGGATGGGGTGTATAGGGATGGGGGTGTAGAGAGATGGGGTTGTATAGGGATGGGGGTGTATAGAGATGGGGGTGTATAGAGATGGGGGTGTATAGGGATGGGGTGTATAGACATGGGGGTGTATAGGGATGGGGGGTGTATAGAGATGGGGGTGTATAGGGATTGGGGTGTATAGGGATTGGGGTGTATAGAGATGGGGGGTGTATAGGGATGGGGTGTATATAGATGGGGGTGTAAAGGGATGGGGGTGTATAGGAATGTAGTTGTATAGGGATGGGGGTATATAGAGATGGGGGTGTATAGGGATGGGGGTGTATAGAGATGGGGGTGTATAGGGATGGGGGTGTATAGAGATGGGGGTGTATAGGGATGGGGGTGTATAGGGATTGGGGTGTATAGGGATTGGGGTGTATAGAGATGGGGGGTGTATAGAGTTGGGGGTGTATAGGGATGGGGGTGTATAGAGATGGGGTTGTATAGGGATGGGGGTGTATAGGGATGGGGGTGTATAGAGATGGGGGTGTATAGGGATGGGGGGTGTATAGGGATTGGGGTGTATAGAGATGGGGGGTGTATAGGGATGGGGTGTATAGGGATGGGGGTGTATAGGGATTGGGGTATATAGAGATGGGGGGTGTATAGAGATGGGGGTGTATAGGGATGGGGGTGTATAGAGATGGGGGTGTATAGGGATGGGGGTGTATAGGGATTGGGGTGTATAGGGATTGGGGTGTATAAAGATGGGGGTGTATAGGGATGGGGTGTGTAGAGATGAGGTGTGTAGAGATGGGGGTGTATAGGGATGGGGGTGTATAGAGATGGGGGGTGTATAGAGATGGGGGTGTTTAGGGATGGGGTGTATAGGGATGGGGGTGTATAGGGATTGGGGTGTATAGAGATGTGGGGTGTATAGGGATGGGGTGTATAGGGATGGGGGTGTATAGGGATTGGGGTGTATAGAGATGGGGTTGTATAGGGATGGGGGTGTATAGAGATGGGGGTGTATAGAGATGGGGGTGTTTAGGGATGGGGTGTATAGGGATGGGGGTGTATAGGGATTGGGGTGTATAGAGATGTGGGGTGTATAGGGATGGGGTGTATAGGGATGGGGGTGTATAGGGATTGGGGTGTATAGAGATGGGGTTGTATAGGGATGGGGGTGTATAGAGATGGGGGTGTATAGGAATTGGGGTGTATAGGGATTGGGGTGTATAGAGATGGGGGGTGTATAGAGATGGGGGTGTATAGGGATTGGGGTGTATAGAGATGGGGGTATATAGGGATGGGGTGTATAGGGATGGGGGTGTATAGAGATGGGGGTGTATAGGGATGTAGTTGTATAGGGATGGGGGTGTATAGAGATGGGGGTGTATAGGGATGGGGGTGTATGGAGATGGGGGTGTATAGGGATTGGGGTGTATAGGGATTGGGGTGTATAAAGATGGGGGGTGTATAGGGGTGGGGTGTATAGAGATGGGGGGTGTATAGAGATGGGGGTGTATAGGGATGGGGGTGTATAGGGACCTTATTATTACTTGTATTTTAGACACACCCTCATGACAGTGGCTCCACCCATAATTTGCGTCTGATTGGTTGCAGATTCAATTATAATTTATTTTATACTCCTCCGGAATATTCCGGTTCTTGGTCAGTCTTGTATTATTGATCCTCCATTTCTGTATTATTCCGGATCTGAGGAGCCAATTCTGAGTCGTGTCTTCTTGTCCCCCCTCCCCCCATTCTATGAGATGTATGACATCATAGTGGAGATATGTGGTGATCTCAGCGCTATCTCTGTATGCTGTGAATGTCCCGACATTATCCCCCATTATTATTATTATTATTTATTCACACGATGATCGTTTTTATTGTGAAATGTCATCCCAACCATCCAGCATGGTGACTACAGATCTCCACCAAAACAGCAACCTTCCCCTCCCCTCCCCACCCCCCCTCCCATCCCCCACCTCACCCCACCCCGCCCCCCATGTCTCATCAGACTCCTCACTCCATTCTATCACATATTTCACTACAGAAAGGTGAAATATCAACCCACACCCCGCCGAAAACTGCCCCCCAAAACTTCCCCCTCAAAAAATCCTCTGAAAACATCCCCCAACCCCCCCATTTTCTTTTTTTGTCACAATTTTTAGATTGTTATTCTCTTTTTTTATATTATTATTTCTTTTTAGTACTATTAATATAATGGCTAATACTATAATTATGAATATTATTGTTATTAGTTTTAGAAGTAGTAATTATATTATTGTTATTATTGTTAGTAGTATTGGTGATATCATTTGATGATGATTATTAATAGTAGTAATAATATTATTGTGTTTTTTCCTATTATTATTATTATTACTATTATTATTTCTTTTTAGTAGTATTAATATCCTTGTTATTGTTATAATTATAAATATTATTATTATGATTATAAGTAGTAGAAGTAGTAATTATATTATTGTTGTAATTGCTATTTGTATTATTAGTGGTATTGGTGACGATATAATGATGATGATAATGTTTATTTTTTTAATTATTATTAGTACTAATAGTAGTAATATTATTGTTGTTGTTATTATAATTTATTATTATTATTTTCAGTAGTAATGCTTTTTGTTGTTTTTTTTTATTATTATTATTATTATTATTATTAATAATAATAAGAAGAATAATAAGAGTAGTGATTATATTAATGGTGTTGTTGTTATTAATAATAGTACTTTTTGTTGTTGTTATAATAGTATTATTATCGATATTATTCATAGTAGGGCTATTATTATTGTTGTGCTTGCTATATTTTTTATTATTGGTGATATTGGTGATGTTATAGTGATGATGGTGATGATGATTATGATAATGTTTATTTTTATATTAATAATAATAATTATTACTACTGGTACTACTTGCTGTTGTTGCTGCTGCTGTTATTGTTATTTATTATTACTATTTTTAGTAGTAGTAGTTTTTGTTATTATTATTTTTATTATTATCATTATTATTAATAGTAGTGGTAATACGATTGGTGTTGGTGTTTTTTTTATATCATTATGAATATTATTATTATTATTATTATTATTAATAATTTTCATAGTAGCAGTAGTGTTGTTGTTGTAAATATTTAAAGATATTATTTTTAGTAGTAGTAGTTTTTGTTGCTGTTATCATTATTATTAACACTAGCGGTAATATTATTGTTGTTGTTTTTATTATTAATATTGATAATATTGGTAGTAGTAGCAATATTATTGTTGTGCTCGTTGTTATTTTTTATTATTAGTAGTATTGGTGATGTTGTGATTATGATGATGATAATGTTTATTTTTATTATTATTTTTTGTAGTAGTAGTTTTTGTTGCTGTTATTATTATTGTTATTATTGATTTTAGTTGTAGTAGCAGTATTGTTGTGGTTATTGTTATTATTAGTAGTACTTTTATTGCTGTTGTTGTTTTTGTTGTACTTTTTATTATTATCGTTCTTAGTGGTAGTAAAATTGTTGTTCCTATTTTTAGAAATAATATCCTTATTCTTCCTATTATTCTTGTTGTTCTTTTTATTATTTTTATCATTCTTAGTATTCTTGTTCTTATAATTATTTTTAGATCGGACTTTTGTTTTCTCGCCATCCGCACAGGAACCAGTTAGTTTGTAGGATTTTATTCCCCCCCCCATGGATCAATCACAATTTATATCTGCAGAGCGCCCCCCGGGGGGGTTTGCTTATAAAGAAAAAATTCACTTTACGATCGTCCCGACATAATAATAATTGATGGAATGTTTGTAAATTGTGTGGAACGTTTTTCTTGTTTCCTTTCGCCGGCCAAATGTAATTTTCCCTCAACATTTCATCCTAATGCCGCATACACACGATCGAACTTTTCAGCATCAAAGGTCCGACTGAACGAATCCGTCGAACAATTCGATCGTGTGTGGGCTTCATCTGACCTTTTCTGTCTAAAAATCTGACGGACCTTCGAAATAGAAAAGTTTCAAATCTTTCCGACCGACCCAGTTTCTATCGAAAAGTCCGATTGTCTGTATGCTAGTCCGACGGACAAAAAACGACGCTAGGGCAGCTATTGGCTACTGTCTATGAACTTCCTTATTCTAGTCCTGTCGTATGTCATCACGTATGAAAGGATCGGACTTTGTTGTGATCGTGTGTAGGCAAGTCCCGATCGTCGGAACTCCATCGAAAAGTCCTTCGGAGTTCTGCTTGTGTGTACACGGCATAAGAGAAAGTGTCTGAACATTCCAACAGGAGAGCTCACATTCACCCATAGAGAAAGCGTCTGAACATTCCACCAGAAGAGCTCACATTCACCCATTAAGCGGCCGAACATTCCACCAGGAGAGCTCACATTCACCCATAGAGAAAGCGTCTGAACATTCCACCAGGAGAGCTCACATTCACCCATAGAGAAAGCGTCTGAACATTCCACCAGGAGAGCTCACATTCACCCATAGAGAAAGTGTCTGAACATTCCACCAGGAGAGCTCACATTCACCCATAGAGAAAGTGTCCGAACATTCCACCAGGAGAGCTCACATTCACCCATAGAGAAAGTGTCTGAACATTCCACCAGGAGAGCTCACATTCACCCATAGAGAAAGTGTCTTCCCCAGGCTCTTCTTCCTTCAGCTTTTCTTCCTATGGCTCTTCTTCCTCTGGCTCTTCTTGGTGTGGCTCCTTTTCCTCCGGATCATCTTGCTCCGGCTCCTTTTTGTCCAGCTCCTCTTCCTCCGGCTTCTCTTGGTCTGGCTCCTCTTCCTCTGGCTCCTCTTCCTCTGGCTCCTCTTCCTCTGGCTTCTCTTCCTCTGGCTCCACTTCCTCCGGCTCAACTTCCTCCGGCTCCTTTTCCTCCAGCTCCTCTTCCTTTAATTCCTCATGCTCTAGCTTCTCTAACTCCGGCTCCTCTTCCTTTGTCTCCTCTTCCTCCAGCTCTTCCTTCTCCAGCCCCTTTTCCTCCAGCTCCTCTTCCTTTAATTCCTCTTGCTCTATCTCCTCTAACTCCGGCTCCTCCTCCTTTGGCTCATCTTCCTCCAACTCGTCTTCCTCCAGCTCCACTTCCTCCGGCTCCTCCTCCTGCGGCTCCACTTCCTCCAGCTCCACTTCCTCCAGATCCTCTTCCTCCAGCTTATCTTTCTCTGGCTCCTCTTCCTCCAGCTCCTTTTGCTCCGGCTCCTCTTCTTCTGGCTCCACTTTCTCCGGCTCCTCTTCTTCCAGCTCCACTTCCTCTGGCTCCTCTTCCTGTGGTTCCACTTCCTCTGGCTCCTCTTTCTCTTCCTCCGGCTCCTCTTCCTCTGGCTCCTCTTCCTCTGTCTTCTCTTCCCCTGGCTCCTCTTCCTCCGGCTCCACTTCCTCCGGCTCAACTTCCTTCAGCTTCTCCTTTTGCTCCGGCTCCTCTTCTTCTGGCTCCACTTTCTCCGGCTCCTCTTCTTCCAGCTCCACTTCCTCTGGCTCCTCTTCCTGTGGTTCCACTTCCTCTGGCTCCTCTTTCTCTTCCTCCGGCTCCTCTTCCTCTGGCTCCTCTTCCTCTGTCTTCTCTTCCCCTGGCTCCTCTTCCTCCGGCTCCACTTCCTCCGGCTCAACTTCCTTCAGCTTCTCTTCCTCTGACTCCTTTTCCTCCAGCTCCTCTTCCTTTAATTCCTCTTGCTGTAGCTTCTCTAACTGCACCTCCTCTTCCGTTGGCTCCTTTTCCTCCAGATCCTCTTTCTCCAGCCCCTCTTCCCCCGCCTCCTCTTTCTCCAGCTTCTCTTTTCTCTGGCTACACTTCCCCAGGCTCTTCTTCCTCCAGCTTCTCTTCCTCTGGCTCCTCTTCCTCCAGCTTCTCTTCCTCTTGCTCTAGCTTCTCTAACTCTGGCTCCTCTTTCCCCAGCTCCTCTTCCTCCGGCTCCTTTTCCTCCGGCTACTCTTCCCCAGGCTCTTCTTCCTTCAGCTTTTCTTTCTATTGCTCCTCTTCCTCTGGCTCTTCTTGATGTGGCTCCTTTTCCTCCGGGTCATCTTGCTCTGGCTCCTTTTTGTCCGGCTCCTCTTCCTCCGGCTTCTCTTGGTCTGGCTCCTCTTCCTCTGGCTCCACTTGTTCCAGCTCAACTTCCTCCAGCTTCTCTTCCTTTAATTACTCTTGCTCAAGCTTCTCTAACTCCAGCTCTTCCTCCTTTGGCTCCTCTTCCTCCAGCTCATCTTCCTCCAGCTCCACTTCCTCTGGCTCCTCTTCCTGCTGCTCCACTTCCACCAGCTCCACTTCCTCCGGATCCTCTTCCTTCGGTCCTCCTCCTCCAGCTTATCTTCCTCCGGCTCCACTTCCTCCGGCTACTTTTTCTGCGGTTCCACTTTCTCCGGCTCCACTTCCTCTGGCTCCTTTTCTTATGGCTCCTCTTCTTCCAGCTTCTTTCCTCCGGCTCCTCTTCCTCCAGCTCCACTTCCTCCGTCTCCTCTTCCTGTGGTTCCACTTCCTCCGGCTCCACTTCCTCTGGCTCCTTTTCCTCTGGCTCCTCTTCCTCCAGCTTCTCTTCCTCCGGCTCCTCTTCCTCCGGCTCCTTTTCCTCCAGCTCCTCTTCCCAAGGCTCTTCTTCCTTCAACTTCTCTTTCTATGGCTCATCTTCCTCCGGCTCTTGTGGTGTGGCTCCTTTTCCTCCGGGTCATCTTGCTCTGGCTCTTTTTTGTCTGGCTCCTCTAACTCCGGCTTCTCTTGGTCTGGTTCCTCTTCCTCTGGCTTCTCTTCCTCTGGCTCCACTTCCTCCGGCTCAACTTCCTCCAGTATCTCTTCCTCTGGCTCCTTTTCCTCCAGCTTCTCATCCTCTGGCTCCTCTTCCACCAGCTCCTCTTCCTTTAATTCCTCTTGCTCTATCTTCTCTAACTCCGGCTCTTCCTCCTTTGGCTCCTCTTCCTCCAGCTTGTCTTCCTCCAGCTCCACTTCCTCCAGCTCCTCTTCCTGTGGCTCCACTTCCTCCAGCTCTACTTCCTCTGGATCCTCTTCCTCCGGCTCCTCTTCCTCCAGCTCCACTTCCTCCGGCTCCACTTCCTCTGGCTCCTTTTCCTCCGACTCCTCTTCCTCCAGCTTCTCTTCCTCTGGCTCCTCTTCCTCCGGCTCCTTTTCCTCCAGCTTCTCTTCCCCAGGCTCTTCTTCCTTCAGCTTCTCTTTCTATGGCCCCTCTCCCTCTCCTCCTTTGGCTCCTCTTGGTGTGGCTCCTTTTCCTTCGGGTCATCTTGCTCTGGCTCCTTTTTGTCCGGCTCCTCTTCCTCAGGCTTCTCTTGGTCTGGTTCCTCTTCCTCGGGCTTCTCTTCCTCTGGCTCCACTTCCTCCGGCTCAACTTCCTCCAGCTTCTCTTCCTCTGGCTCCATTTCCTCCAGCTTCTCATGTTCTGGCTCCTCTTCCTTTAATTCCTCTTGCTCTAGCTTCTCTAACTCCGGCTCCTCCTCCTTTGGCTCCTCTTCCTCCAGCTTGTCTTCCTCCAGCTCCACTTCCTCCAGCTCCTCTTCCTGCAGCTTCACTTCCTTCAGCTCCACTTCCTCCGGATCCTCTTCCTCTGGCTCCTCTTCCTCCGGCTCCTCTTCCTCCGGCTCCTCTTCCTCCAGCCTATCTTCCTCCGGCTCCTCTTCCTCCGGCTCCTCTTCCTCCAGCCTATCTTCTTCCGGCTCCTCTTCCTCCAGCTCCTCTTCCTCCGGCTTCACTTCCTCCAGCTCCTCTTCTTCCGGCTCCACTTCCTCCGGCTCCTCTTCCTCCAGCTTCTCTTCCTCTGACTCCTCTTCCTCAGGGGGAGAGGAAACAGGCAAAGAAGGGAGAGGGAAAACAAAAATTTACAATTGTGTATATTAGTCCTAATGAAGGACTAAAGGGTAAAAAGTCAAGTGGATTCTTGGTTCCCATAATTCTCCCTAGTGGAAATGAAGATAAAGGAAAACAAAAGAAGATCCCCGAATGGTCTGTATAGTTCTCCCCTGGGGGCTGTGGAGGGGAGGGGGCCAGCCAGACAGGCAAACGTCCAAGGAAATGACCAGGTGTCACGATGGTCCAGGGTGTGCAAATACTGAAAGTTGGAAAACAGCAACAGTAAAACCTCAATGAAGGGGGGAAAAAGTACTTGTTACAAGTAACAAACTCCTAAACATCACACCCCATGTGTAATAGTTCAAAAAAACAAAACGGTATAGGCGAATGTAAATACTGAATAATGAAGAAAAAAATGTAGTATAGAGTCTGAACAATATGAGGGAAACTGGGCACTTTCCCAGAGGGTGATTGTGCATGGGTGCAATCGATGATATGTGGACCTCGTTGGGCATCTATCTTGGGGTGGAATTCGTAGAAATATAAAAAATGTATAAAATGAGTGATTGGTTAAAAAAGGAGTCAAATAAGGGTCCATTGTCGAGAAATAGAGTGAAATTGGTGGCCATCATTGGTGAGTGAATCCCAGCTGGAAAACCCATAATGAAAGTAATATTACCCTATTAATGTGTAGATATTGGTGGTAAAATAATGAAAAACAAATACCCAAACAGTGAAGAAAATAAACAGAACCAAACCCAAGTGCTATCATATCATATATACATGTACATGGATATTGTATTGGTGGAAAACACCTTGCCCCCTTTTTTTTCTGGTATATGTAGAGGCATCGTTTAACCACGTGTCACTATTATTTCCGTTCTAAAGTTTAAAAAAATTTGAAAAAATAAATAAAAATCAGTGGTTGTTAAATACCACCAAAAAAAAAGAACACAATTTAAAACATTGATTGGTGTCCCGCGTTTGATGAGCAATTGTCAGTCAAGAAAACCGAGAAGTAACGTGGTAATGAAGGGGGTCTCTGGTGTCCGGTACTCAAGTGGTTAAGTCGAGAAGCTCTATAAACTGAGAAAACCATTATAATGCAGATTTCCCACAGACTGGAATGCTGAGCGTCATTCCCGGATAATTCGAATTACCCCGTGACCGCACGGCACAGATCACACGGCTCTCTGCTGCCGTCTGCAGGCTGAAAGTGGAACGGCATCATTATCATTGTTATTCGTGATACGCGCAATACTCTCCCCTCCTTCCATGCTGGGTGATGTAGTGAGACATAGAAACCGGAGGAGAAAAAAAAAAATAGAAAAACACAAAAATCATTTCAAAACTGAATACAGAAATACAGAAAAAACATTTACAACTCTGAGGAAACGCTGAGAGAAGAGTCCCTGGAGGGAATGGGGGGGGGGGGGCAAAAGTAAAGGCTTTGTATGAGGTCTGGTCAGGGAGTGGAGGAGGAAGCAGTGATCAATCGGTAATCTGTATATAAAGTCATATGTTGTAGGGTCAGTTGTATGTAGCCGGTCCAACGGTATGTATAGGGCAGGCCAGTCGTAGAGTCAGCAGTATGTAGCAAGTCCAGTGGTATGTATAGGGCCAGTCATATGTAGTACAGTCATTTGTATGTAGCAAGCCCAGCAATATGTAGTAGGTCCAGTGGTATGTATAGGGCCAGTCCTATGTAGTTTAGCCAGTAGTATGTATAGGGCAGGCCAGTCATATGTAGTAGGTCCAGTGGTATGTAGTTGGTTCAGTGGTATGTATAGGGCCAGTCCTATGTAGTTTAGCCAGTAGTATGTATAGGGCAGGCCAGTCATATGTAGTAGGTCCAGTGGTATGTAGTTGGTTCAGTGGTATGTATAGGGCCAGTCCTATGTAGTCTAGTCAGTAGTATGTATAGGGCAGGCCAGTCATATGTAGTAGGTCCAGTGGTATGTAGTTGGTTCATTGGTATGTATAGGGCCAGTCCTATGTAGTTTAGTCAGTAGTATGTATAGTACAGGCCAGTAATATGTAGTAAGTCCAGTGGTATGTAGTTGGTTCAGTGGTATGTATAGGGCCAGTCCTATGTAGTCTAGTCAGTAGTATGTATAGGGCAGGCCAGTCATATGTAGTAGGTCCAGTGGTATGTAGCTGGTTCAGTGGTATGTATAGGGCCAGTCCTATGTAGTTTAGCCAGTAGTATGTATAGGGCAGGCCAGTCATATGTAGTAGGTCCAGTGGTATGTAGCTGGTTCATTGGTATGTATAGGGCCAGTCCTATGTAGTTTAGCCAGTAGTATGTATAGGGCAGGCCATTCATATGTAGTAGATCCAGTGGTATGTAGTTGGTTCATTGGTATGTATAGGGCCAGTCCTATGTAGTTTAGTCAGTAGTATGTATAGGTCAGGCCAGTCATATGTAGTAGGTCCAGTGGTATGTAGTTGGTTCAGTGGTATGTATAGGGCCAGTCCTATGTAGTTTAGCCAGTAGTATGTATAGGGCAGGCCAGTCATATGTAGTAGGTCCAGTGGTATGTAGCTGGTTCATTGGTATGTATAGGGCCAGTCCTATGTAGTTTAGTCAGTAGTATGTATAGTACAGGCCAGTAATATGTAGTAGGTCCAGTGGTATGTAGTTGGTTCAGTGGTATGTATAGGGCCAGTCCTATGTAGTCTAGTCAGTAGTATGTATAGGGCAGGCCAGTCATATGTAGTAGGTCCAGTGGTATGTAGCTGGTTCAGTGGTATGTATAGGGCCAGTCCTATGTAGTTTAGCCAGTAGTATGTATAGGGCAGGCCAGTCATATGTAGTAGGTCCAGTGGTATGTAGCTGGTTCATTGGTATGTATAGGGCCAGTCCTATGTAGTTTAGCCAGTAGTATGTATAGGGCAGGCCATTCATATGTAGTAGATCCAGTGGTATGTAGTTGGTTCATTGGTATGTATAGGGCCAGTCCTATGTAGTTTAGTCAGTAGTATGTATAGGTCAGGACAGTCATATGTAGTAGGTCCAGTGGTATGTAGTTGGTTCAGTGGTATGTATAGGGCCAGTCCTATGTAGTCTAGTCAGTAGTATGTATAGGGCAGGCCAGTCATATGTAGTAGGTCCAGTGGTATGTAGCTGGTTCATTGGTATGTATAGGGCCAGTCCTATGTAGTTTAGCCAGTAGTATGTATAGGGCAGGCCAGTCATATGTAGTAGGTCCAGTGGTATGTAGCTGGTTCATTGGTATGTATAGGGCCAGTCCTATGTAGTTTAGCCAGTAGTATATATAGGGCAGGCCAGTCATATGTAGTAGATCCAGTGGTATGTAGTTGGTTCGGTGGTATGTATAGGGCCAGTCCTATGTAGTCTAGTCAGTGGTAAGTAGTAGGGTCAGTGGTATGTATAGGGCAGGCCAGTCATATGTAGTAGAGTCATTTGTATGTAGTAGGTCCAGTGGTATTCATAGGGCCAGTCATATGTATTGTATGGCTCTCCTCCCTGAAGATAGTCTGAGGGCTGGGCCCCCAGTACTTGGCCCCCCCTGGTTGGAGACCGACGTTCTTAGACACTGAGCTTGCTTCTAATCAATAAACCTCCGATGTCTACCAGACATCATCTGCCTGCAGTACACAATGCAGCATACATATGGAATGGGGGAAATCAAACTTCTTGTCACCCGTTCCAACCAATCAGAATCCTTGGTTTTCATATTGGATCCTGGACCTTTGGAACCCGGTTGGTTTCTGACAGAATGGAGACTTCCTTTTCATATGTCTTTCGTATTTTGTAGGAGGACACTTTTTTTAGCATGCCTTTGGAATGTGTGAGGAAACCCACGCAGGAACAGGGAACGCATACAAACTCCGTGCAGGTAGTGCCTTGGTTGGGGATCGAACCAACGACCCTAGTGCTGCCAGCCAGAAGTGCTAACCACAGATACCAGGGTGCAAATGCGTGAGGACTAAACCCCTGTTTTTAACGCATACTGTTAGACAGGTTTATTTGGTTGTCTGTGAGCTGGTGGTAAGTAGGCTTGGATTTTTTCCTGGGCATTCCCCAGGCTTTGTTGTTGCTAACCACTTAGCCACTGTGCTGCCAGGAGGAGGACACTTTGACATTGAGTGTGGCTCGGCCACTTTATGGTTCCCCACTTTCCAGCCCAGGAATGTAGGAGTAGCCCCCCTCCCCAGCTCAATGTCCCAGGAGCTTAATGGAGGTGCTGAGACTGAGAGTCAATGATCAGTTTTCGCAAATGGCTGATAGGGATAAAATTCCAGATGTTGTTCCTCGTACAACCACACATGGCCAAGGCCCTCCTATAGGGGTCTATGTTCCATCTGCCTGGCTTCTCTCTATGGAATGTGGTTACTCTCCAACAAACAAGTGACATCAAAATTGGCTTTCCGGAATCCACATGTCCATGGCAGGCAGACAGATTGTCCTGGTTGTGGATGCAGGGATGCCAATTTTAATGTTGGACTTTGCGGAGGAGGTCTTGACTATGAAGATGCTCCATGGCTGCTCAGTGGAAGTAGTACAATTGTGGCCCCAAATCCCCAAATCAGAAGTTTTTCTGGAATATTTTGCCCCATTTTCCCCCTTGTTGGCTTCCCCAGTCTCCTCTTTCTTGCTGTGCTCAGTCGACATGTGCCCCCCCATTTCAGACATTGTTGTCTTTTTTTCTACACATCTACAGTCTTTAAACAATGGTTAGATCGTTTATCAGAAACCCCCCGTCCCGCACATTGGTCTGTTCTGAGTAATTCCAAATTCTCTGGAGACGCCGCCGGCGCTGTCAGGTGACCAGCGAGTAACAGCTGCTGTCCCCAGCGATGAGTTCAGACATCTTCTGTGTCGTTATAAAATTACCACATCCAGAGAAGACTCTGTGATTTGTCACAGATCACGTATCATCTGTCTACCTCGAAAACGCCCGATGCCAACCCAGACCCACCACCCTCCAGCCTCCCATCTGTGGGCACAAGTGTGAGGCATCGTGTCTACCAGAATAGCAAGGGTGGCTTGTGGCGGATTGAGTTATAAATGTTCCTTTCATTCTTCATCCGAGGGGGTGAATATAATCCCCCCCTCCATCCCTCGCCAGAGCAATAGAAATTCCAGGAAGGGGAAGAAAACACGGGGATGGGGTGGGGGAGCCTTCATGATATTATCTGGAACATTAGAAGCTGTGAGACATGATGTAGGAGAATCTGGAGTTTATTAATAGTTCGGAGGAGATAATAAATACATTTTATGTACCCCGAGTCCGGGATTATAGAAACTTCCGGAGATTAATTATGAAGACAAAATACGCCGTAGGCTTTCATTTCTCCGCACCTTACCCTACGACACCAACACCGGAAAGAGGCATCACAGCATCGCCCAGAGATGAAAACTTTAGAGAAGGCCATTTTATTTCTCCAAAACCCAGAGACGTATCTTTCATTCCAAAACATTCTGCATTCTGTACGTACGCAGGTGTATAGAGAATGAGGACCGGCCAAGGGATGGCGCTCATTAATGGCTCTATTCTCTCATAGAGGAAAGGGAAATAGAATGGGGATCAGCCACAGGAAGGTGCTCATTAATGGCTACAATTTCCTATAGAGGGGAGGGAAATTTGGGCTGTTTAGAGAATGAGGATCAGCCAAGGGAAGGAACTCATTAATAACCCCATTCTCCCATAGAAATTAGAGAAATTTGGGGCAATTCAAGAATGAGGATCAGCCAAGGGAAGGAACTCATTAATGGCCCCATCCTCCCATAGAGTGGAGGGAAATTTGGGGTGTTTAGGAAATTGGGATCAGCCAAGGGAAGGCACTCATTAATGGTACCATTATCCCATAGTGAGAGGGAAATTTGGGGTGTTTAGGAAATTGGGATCAGCCAAGGGAAGGCACTCATTAATGGTCCCATTCTCCCATAGTGAGAGGGAAATTTGGGGTGTTTAGGGAATGGAGATCAGCCAAGGGAAGGCACTCATTAATGGTCCCATTCTCCCATAGAGAGGAGGGAAATTTGGGGTTATTAGATAATTTGGATCAGCCAAGGGAAGGCGCTCATTAATGGCCCTATCCTCCCATAGAGAGAGGGAAATTTGGGGTAATTTGAGAATGAGGATCAGCCAAGGAAAGGCACTCAGTAATGGCCCCATTCTCCCATGGAGAGGAGGTAAATTTGGGGTGTTAAGGGAATGGGGAGCAGTCAAGAGAAGAAACTCATTATTAGCCTCATTCTCCCATTGAGGGGAAGGAAATATGGGGTTTTTCACCTCACTGTCCCACCATGGGAACTAATAGGGGGATTAGAGTTTGTGCAAAAAGAGTTTAGAGGAAATTTCTGCATTTTCAGAGGTTTTTTTTTGGATGTAAATGAGAATCCTAAATGATATTATAGGCACATATTAGAATATTTATCAGAATGAGATCCATGTCAAGCACTTTATACATCTCCAGATTGGATCTCATTTGATGGATCTCGCCCGCCATCTTTACTGTGTTTCCTACGTGTCCGGTGGTAGAGTTCTGAGATATGTAGAAGGAGGGCAGCGAATAGCCAGCAAGATGGAGGGAGGTCAGACCCAGACTTGTAGGGCAGATCTGGCCAGTGCCTAGAGGTGGAAGAACAAAAAGTCATCTCATAAAAATAATTGCATGAGAGGTTGTTTATTCATTCGTACAAAGTGTGCAGATATGTATACATGTTAGTGGACTTGATATCCTTGTTTTGGGGTGGATGGATGGAGCGATGGATGAATGGATGGATGGGTAGATGGATGGAGTGCTGGAGCAATGAAGGGATGGATGCATGGATAGAAGGATGGATGGAGCAATGGATAAATAGATGGATGGTAAGATATTTGAGTGGAAGGAGAGTGCAGAGATGGAACAGAGAATTTATAGAAAGGTATTGCAGGGGTGTTCTTGGGTCAAAATAGATGGGTGATAAATATTGAAATGAATTCTCTGTGGCATTTTTGGTAATTGCGTATCACTTAATCCATTTATTGTTTCTTTACCCCTGTGGCTGATGGTGTTCCCTATGTCTTTTCCCTCGTGGCTGAGAGGTCTACATGTGGCTCTGCCCTGTGGTTGAGGACATTCGGTGGGTCTCTCTTCGTGTGATTGATGGCGTTCTATGTGTCTGGTGACATTGGATAAGGATTTTCCACAGTGACCGATGGCTGTGTGGTTTTACCTCTCTTACTGATAATATTCAGTTCAGCTTTACCCCTCTGGTGACATTCTTTGTGTCTCTTCACCTGTGACTGACCACATTCTGTGTAGTGTTTCTGGTGTGGCTGATGATGTTCTGCGGGGCTTCTACAGCAAGGTCAATTATGTCTGCGTGGCTCTTCTCTTGTGGCTGATGGTATTCTGTGGGGCCTCCTCTATTGTGGCTAATGGTATTCTGTAGGGCCATTCCAATGTAGATGATGGTATTCTGTTGGGCCATTCCAATGTGGATGATGGCACCCTTTGTGGCTTTCCTAATATAGCTGATGGCATTCTGTGTGGCTCTTCCCCTGTGGCTGGTGGCGATCAGTGTGGCTCTTCCCTTGTGGCTGGTGGCATTCAGTGTGGCTCTTCCTCTGTGGCTGGTGGCATTCAGTGTGGCTCTTTGTGGCTGATGATGTTCCTCTTCTTCTGTGGCTGATGGCATTCAATATGGCTCTTCCCCTGTGGCTGGTGGCATTCAGTGTGGGTCTTTGCCTATGCTTGGTGGTTTTCTGTGTGGCATTCCCCTTTGATGGATGAAAGTCTTTTTTGGCTCTTTCCATGTGGTTTATGATGTCCCATTGGCTCTCCACCTGTTGCTGATGTCATTTTGTGTTATTCTTCTCCAGTTACTGATAGTGTTCTACGTGGCTCTTCCCTTGTGGTTGATGGTGTTCAATATTAGATAAAAGTTTAGATTCTATGAAATATATAACATGCAACTAAAGAAGAGAAAGCTTTATAAAGTGTCCGGCTAGCAGTATACAACACTGTATAGGAATTGTTCCCTAGAAGGAAGAGCCCCTCTGAAGGACCCCAATTGATGGTAATACTATATCCGTGGATTCCAAACATAGAAAACGTTGTATCCCATTCATCATACGGATGTTACATTCTCTTTTCCTGAAGGATATTTGAAATTTGACTTTTTAAAATTTTATTCATGGACTTATGACTGATAACTTTGGCTACGTTTACATGCATTGATTTACTTCTCTATGAAATAATGTTATTTGAGTTTTACTAAACAATGTTCTCTTTTTTCTTTTCTTCATCATTTGATTATATCCCCATCATCATCATCATCTCCTCCATCATCATCACCTCCATCATCATCACCTCCATCGTCATCACCATCTCTTTCATTCACACTCAAAGGCCGTGACCCGCTCAGCTCGTTTGGACACCGGCCAACTTCTAAGAAGAGACGCAAATCCCGGACAGCCTTCACCAACCATCAGATCTATGAACTGGAGAAGCGTTTTCTCTACCAGAAATACCTGTCGCCCGCAGACCGGGACCACATTGCCCAGCAGCTGGGACTTAGCAATGCCCAGGTGATAACCTGGTTTCAGAACAGACGGGCCAAGCTAAAAAGGGACCTGGAGGAGATGAAGGCTGATGTAGAGTCCCTTAAGAAGATTCCACCACATGCTCTGGAGAAACTGGTCTCCATGCCGGAGGTTGGAGTGGGAGAAGAGGACGATGAAGCCATAGGAAGAGGGTGTTCCCCAACTTCACAAGGACTTTACCTCCATTCGCCTCGGTGTTCCTCCATGGAGCGCACAGCTGATGAGTTCTCAGAAGAAGAAGAAATTGAGGTGGACGTTTAGGGGGGCAACAGGCTGGAGGAACTCATGATATGGGACAGCATTGTTCTTCTGGATCTTCTGTTGGGGGGACGGGCTAAGGTGCAGTCCCATCAGTAACCTGGCAAGAAACACAATCACCCATCAATTAATATTAACGACCAATGGGTACACCTGTATGTTCCTAGTCCATGGACAATTCATGTTGAACAGGGGCATCACAAGTACTGAGAATTACACCCAGATAGAAGATTAAATACACTCAGCATACAAAACTAAATAAGTACTACTGTGCAGCGCACAAATATACAGAATAGGAAAGAATCTTCTTTCACCAGTAATGTGGTCCTGGTATAAATCTTGGGTGTCCAGCATGGCCAAGTATAATGGGTAAAACCTGGTGGGCTTAGTTATCTGTTTGATCTTTAGATCTAAAGGGGACTCAACTGAACTTCCAAGATGGCTGTTACCTGCAGCCCTATGTCAGTAGAAACACCAGAGTTTCAAGGGTGTTATGCAGACCCTCTTTTATATGGTTGGGTATGGTAGTGTGTCACGTGACTTAAAGTTCCTGCATACAGGACTCAAAGATAACTTGTATGCTGGCACTGTAAGTCCTCCTCCTGTGGTCATTTGCTCCATGATCACATTACAGTAGAGGTGGAGGTGTTCTGCTGGAGCTTAATTGGTAGAAATAAAATAAAAGTCCCACCCCTGAGGAGCTTAAAATGGAATGCCCCAGACATTCGTACTCGCTGTGACCCCATAATAAAGAAATTAAGGGTGGCGCTTCAGGCTCTAGTAGGTCCTTATATGCTGACAACCTCTGGGGGTGCAGGCAGGGAAAGAGCTTGTCTCAGCTCCATAGGAGTCAAGGAATAAGGAAAATAAGTCCCAGGACATCACACAAAACCCTCATTTAAAGAGTGGAAGCAGTCTCAGCCTAGACTCTACCCAGGCCACACCCCAACATATTTCACCCTATCCCATGACTAAGCTCCATGGGTGAGGTGAAAGATGTTGGGAGTGAGGCCTGGAGGGAGTATAGGACAAGCCTGCTCCCACTCTTTTCATGAGGGTTTTGTGTTATGCGAGGCTCTTGGGACTTCTTTTCCTTCCTCAAGACACTCGTATTATCACACAGAGCATAAATCTCCCCTCAGGAATAATGAGGAAAAACCCATGCAGGTAGAGCCCAGATTTTAAACTCAGGACTCCAGCGCTGGTTATTTTCATACATCAGTCAAGTTATACACCTGCCAGGGATGGGGGTCCAGAAACAGAATGATCCATAGATAGGAATCCAGCAAAGGGGGTCCAGGTATTGGGACAGAATTCAAAGGCAGACATCCAGGGATGGGATGAGGAGTTCAGCGGACAGTAGTCCAGGAACAGCACTCCAGGGATGGAGGCTCAATAGACAAGGGTTCAGGCCAGGGACAGGGATCCAGAAAAGGGGTTAGGACAGTATCCAAAGACAGAGATCCAGAGATAAGATGAGGAGCTCAACCAACAGAAGTCCAGAACAGCAGTCCAGGGGTGAAGGCTCAGTGGACAGGGGTTCAGGATGGGGTTACATGGACAGGGTTCCAGAAAATTGATTGGGATCAAATCCAAACAAGATTCAGAGATGGAGCAAGGAGCTCAATGGACAGAAGTCCAGGAACAGCAATCCAGAGATGGAGGCTCAATGCACAAGTGTTCAGGGTAGGGGTACATGGACAAGGATCCAGAAAAGGGATTGGGACAGTATCCAAAGACAGAGATCCAGGGATGGGATGATGAGCTCAATTGACAGGAGTCCAGGAACAGCAGTCCAGGGATTGAAGCTCAATGGTCAGGGGTTCAGGCAGGGAATACATGGACAGGAATCCAGAATAGGGGACAGAATCTAAAGACAGAGATTCAGGAATGGGACAAGGAGTTGAATAGACAGAAGGTCAGGAACAGCAATCCGGAGGTTGAGGCCCAATGGACGGAAGTCCAGGAACAGCAATCCAGAAATGGAGGCTCAGTGGACAGGGGTTCAAGGTTGGGGATTCGTGGACAAGGATCCAAGACCGGAGTACAGGGACTGCACCTTAGCTGCTGGTCAGTGGATGGGTCATCCATTCCAGAGGTGATAGAGAGAATTCTATAATGGATGCAGAGTTTTCTGAACTGTGACGAGGACACAATCCAGGACTCGTAGTCCGCCAATATACATGGTCTGTGATCATTCAATAAATTATCAATGTTTTCATACTCAACTGTGTGTAGTGACTGGAGCCTCCAGATCCAAGCTGGGGAGGTGGTGGTGGGGGGATGGTGTACATTGTTGCTCATTATCAATGTGGGGATTACCGCCATTTTCATCTTCTGAGCCGCCTTCCTTTCATGGCCGTATTTGGTAATATTATTGGCTTCCAAGCCTCCCTCATTGGTACGGTGCAGGATAGATGGTAAGGTCTGACCCTCCTCTAATGGTTTTAACAGGCCTAGCTGTGGTCAGATATATTGCTAGATCTCTTAAGGGTTTTATCAGATCCAGCTGTGGTCAGATATATTTCTAGATCTCATTAGGGTTATATCAGGTCCACCTGTGGTCAGATATACTTCTAGATCTCATAAGTGTTTTATAAGGTCCAACTGTGATCAGATATATTTCTGAATATAATAAAGGTTTTATCGGGTCCAACTGTGGTCAGATATATTTCTAGATCTCATTAGGGTTTTATCAGCTCCAGCTGTGGTCAGATATATTTTTAGATCTCATAAGGGTTATATCAGGTCCATCTGTGGTCAGATATATTTCTAGATCTCATATTATCAGGTCCACCTGTGGTCAGATATGCTTCAAGATCTCAAAATGGTTTTACAAGGTCCAACTGTGGTCAGATATATTTCTAGCTCTCACAATGGTTTTACAAGGTCCAGCTGTGGTCATATATATTTCTAGATCTCAAAAGGGTTTTACAAGGTCCAACTGTGGTCAGCTATATTTCTAGATCTCATATGGGTTTTATCAGGTGTAGCTGTGATCAGATATATTTCTAGATCTCATAAGGGTTTTATCAGGTCCACCTGTGGTCAGATATATTTCTAGATCTCATATTATCAGTTCCACCTGTGGTCAGATATACTTCTAGATCTCATATTATCAGTTCCACCTGTGGTCAGATATACTTCTAGATCTCATATTATTAGGTCCACCTGTGGTCAGATATACTTCTATATCTCAGATTATTAGGTCCACCTGTGGTTAGATACATTTCCAGATCTCATAAGGGGTTTACCAGGTCCATCTGTGGTCAGATATATTTATACATCTCATATTATCATGTCTACTTGTGGTCAGATATACTTCTAGATCTCATATTATTAGGTCCACCTCTGGTCAGATATATTTCTAGATCGTATGTTTTTTACCAGGTCCAACTGTGGTCAGATATATTTCTAAATCTCATAAGGGTTTTATGAGGTCCACTTGTGGTCAGGTATATCTCTAGATCTCATGCTTTATCAGATCCAGCTGTGGTCGGATTTATTTCTAGATCTCATACGTGTTTTATCAGATCCAGCTGTGGTCAGATATACTTCTAGATCTCATAAGTGTTTTATTAGTTCCAGCTGTGGTCAGATATGTTTCCAGATCTCATAAGAATTTTATCAGGTCCTCTTGTGGTCAGATATGTTTCTAGATTTCATATTATCAGGTCCACCTGTGGTCAGATATACTTCTAGATCTCATATTATTAGGTCCAGCTGTGGTCAGATATATTTCTAGATCTCATGAGGGTTTTATGAGGTCCAACTTTGGTCAGATATACTTCTAGACCTCGTATTATTAGGTCCACCTGCGGTCAGATATATTTTTAGCTCTGATTTGTTTCATCAGGTCCGCCTTGTGGTCGGGTATTTTTCTTGAACTAAAAAAAGAGATGGCTGCACATCCAAAGGTTCCAATTGCCATTGATTAACATCGTGATAACAGCAAGGACACCGGCAATATCTCCTGATCTCATCACCATCTCACTGAAGTTTCTAGATCAGATATGAGGGGTCGTTGGTAGATAACCCCTTGTACGGTATAGAGATCTTTGATGGAACAAATGATGAGCTCTGGTAGCTTCTCAACTTCCTCTGTACCGGAGTTGCCTGAGACGTAGAATGGCCGCACTGCATGGACCAGTTGTTTGTGGTGACTCATTCAGGCCGGGGGGGTTCCCGATGTCACAATGAGAATGTCTAAATTTGGAAAGTAGACATTTCCTCAAACAGTTACAATTCGGGACCGTCCCTGACTATCAGCCTGTGCCTTCCAACACAAATCCTTATGGGGGCCATTTACCGACATAAATAGGGCCAGCAGGAGGGGGGGGGGGGGGGGGGGCTGTTGGCTCTTTAGTATTTTCTAGACCTGATTGGGAACAGCTAGATTTATAAGATTATTGTGTGTTTTATAGAACTATCTCCATGGACATGCAGAGTTACCTGTGCCCAGGGGGTGCCCATAATTTGATATTACGGGTGTGATGTCCACCTCCTGCCTGAGTGGTGTCACACGGTGATTCTACTTTACCGTTCTTCAACTCAGGTCATCAATGCCGCTCTCCATCTGGCTTACTGACTGGGTGCTGACTGCACTGCCTGGTAGACGGGAGTAGAATCTATAGAAATACCGTTGTAAGAAACACCAGGGACCGTGACCCGGACATTTTCTGGATATTATTATTTTTGACATAAACTAATGTGTCACAGACACCAATCCGCTGCATTCGGCTCGGTAAGATTACCGCAAGCCACCCGAATTTATTTCACCCACTGATATTTCTCTCCCTTTCCCATAAGATTTATTCCCCCCTCTGCTACTTCTCCTCGTAGAGATCATTTTCATGCATAACATTTTGGAGAAATTATTTTCCAATTTTTAAAGACAGAACTTATTTTTTTTTTTGTGCTATATAAAAAAAATAAAAAATAAAACTTTAAAAAAAAAAAATTAAGATTTCTTTTTTACTATTTTCACCGGTGGCCAAGGGAAAAAAAAATAAAATATTTGGTTTGGTTCTGCAGCTCGGATAAAAATTAAGAAAATAAAAAGTACTGACCATAAAAAGGAATTGTCTTCCTAAAATAGTTTTATAGGAAACAAAAAATAGAGAAAATAAAAATGTTCATCCCTAAGCAATTAATAAATAGAAATAATAAAGGTTAAGTTATATTTGGACATTACATTTAAAAAATATTTAACCCTTCAAGCAATTAAAAAAAATATAAATAATAAAGGTTAAATTATATATTGGATATTAAATTAAACCATATACACATTTCTGATGAGCAGTAGAGGGGAAGGCTGGGGGGGGGGAGGGGGTTTCTATGTCGGGACGATCTCCCCTCATAACTTATATAAAATGCCCCCATTATGGGAAGATGGTCTACAAGGTGCAATTGTGTAGGGCACAGATGTACAATGTTTCAATATTCCAGAATAATATGATAATAATTAATAATAATAATCTTCTGTTTGCCCAAAATAGTGGGGGGGGGGTATTTTTCCAAAATATTTTTTTTTTTCCAGGCAAATCTCAGGGACCAATTTGTAAAAATGAGTGAAACGATCGCACTTCCTTTTCATGTTTCCCATTATTCAACTGAAAAATTCAACATCCTATGTAAGCATTTATAATTTCCGTTTTTATTTGAGAAACAATAGAAGACATGGATTTTTTTTTGTTTCTTGAATTTTATCCATTCTTAGCAGCAGTTTTTCACTGTTATGTAATTTTAGTTTCTAAAATATTCTCTAAATATTTTTTTTCTTCTATTGTTCTCATTCTTAATAATAATAATAATAATAATTCTTGGCAGTTTTTGTACATATTGCGTTCATTATCTTCTAAACTCTTCCCTAAGCATTGAATTACTTTGTAACCTTTGTTTTTTTTTCTTCTTCATTTTTTAATATAAATTTTAATTTTTAATAACTTCTCTAGACATTTATGATTTTTTTTTCTAATTTTAATATTATTATTTCTTTTTTTTTTTTCTTTTTTCTGCAAACAATAGGTGTTGCTGGATTGTTTAAAATTGTATTTTGTCCATTTTAAGCAGTTTTCACTGTTGTGTTATTTTGATTTAAAAAAATATTCTCTAAACATCTATTTTTTTTCATTTAGAACCTATGCTTTCCTTTATTGTTCTGATTCTTGGCAGTTTTCTTTTTATAGCTATTTTTTTTTTTTTTTTTAACAACTTTTCTAACCATTTACGAATACTTTTTTTTCTCATTTTAGATTGTTCTTTATTTATTTCTATTTTTTTGCAAACAATGGGTGTCACTGGATTTTGTTTTTCTTTTCTTTTATTTATTCTTGGGAGTTGTTTTTCACTGATGCATTATTTTAATTTCTAAAATATCCTCTAAACATTTTTTATTTTTATTTAGAGCCTGTGCTTTTCCTTATTGTTCTGATTCTTGGCAGTTTTTTTTTTCACTGTTGTGTTGTTTAAATTTCTAACATATCCTCTAAACATATTTTTTTTTTTATCTAGAACTTATGCCTTCCTTTATTGTTCTGATTCTTGGCGGTTTTTTTTTTAATAGTTATTTTTCTTTTTCTTAACAATTTCTCTAAACATTTATGAATACTTTTTTTTTTCTCTTTTTAATATTGTTCTTTATTTCTTTCTTTGATTCTTTTTGCAAAGAATGGGTGTAAATGTTTTTTGTTTTTCTCTTCTTTTATTCATTCTTAGCAGTTGGTTTTCACTGTTGTGTTATTTTAATTTCTAAAATATCCTCTAAACATGTTTTTTTTTTTATTATTTAGAAGTTTTGCTTTTCCCTATTGTTATGCTTCTTGGCAGTTTTCTTTTTATAGTTATTTTTATTTTTTTTTAACAACTTCTCTAACCATTTATGGATCCTTTTTTTTTCTCATTTTAATATTGTTCTTTATTTTTTTTATTTTTTTTGCAAGCAATCCATGTCACTGGATTTTGTTTTTCTTTTATTCATTCTTAGCAGTTGTGTTTCATTGTTGTGTTGTTTTAATTTCTAAAATATCCTCTAAACATTTCATTTTTTTCATTTAGAACTTATGCTTTCTTTTTTTCATTCATTGTTCTGATTCTTGCCAGTTTTTTTTTTTTTTTGTATAGTGTTATTTATTTTCTTAAATTGTTTCTAAGCATTTACCTATGTGTTTTCATCTGTAACCTTTGCTTTTTTTTTTCTTTTATATTATGCTTGGCAGTCTTTATGTACTTTTTTTTTTAACTTCGTCCCATTTATGAATTCTTTTTTATTTTTTTATTGTAGTATTATTCTTTATTTTTATTATTATTTTTATTTGTAATATTATTCTTTTTTTTTTTAAACAATGGTTTTACTATTTTTATTTATTTTTTTATTTTTATTTTGGTAACGTTTTTTTTTTTTATATGATTATTTGATGGCTGAGATCTTTTCTAAGCTGTAGAGGAGAAAGTAGGGTTATTTTGGTGGCTGTGAAGAGGAATAAATTACGCTTTGGGGTCCCCAGGTTTTCCATATTGTCAGTGGGGGCCCCCCCGAGGTTTGACCCCCCCCCACCCGGTCTCCGCTCCTGTGACGGGCTCTCAGGGGCCCCTCTGATACAAGTATTGGTTGTGTGATACATGAGGCCCCCCCCCCCCCCTTCTATTCTCACACGTGTCTCTATCAACAATTCAATTAGGAGTAATGAAGATGTGAATGGGGGGGGGGAGGGGAGGGGGGGCACCATATGGTTTGTGGGTTGTACAGCATTCTTGGCTCATGAAGATTGATCTGAGACCCCCCCCCCCCTCCCCATTCCTGGGGGCTCATGAATAAGAATTGATTAGGTAGATAATGAATGTGACTCTATAGAGACCCCCCTCAGCCCCCCCATTGTCTGAACCCGCTGCAAGCTGTTTTTAACACTTAACCAGATCAAGGGGCCGAATGTTTATACAAAGGGGGGGGCAGGGAGGGGAGGGGGGAGGGGGGGCAGGAATTCATCACCAACCTTCACCTGAACCCTCCTCAG